>NW_010107838.1:0-34427 GCF_000699245.1 Pterocles gutturalis
TTATATATATATAAATAACTAACACATGGGGAAGTATATATCTTATAGATACCCATATTCTACCAAGCTTGAGAAACTCTACTGTTGCTTTGGGCTGCTG
The DNA here is from genome assembly GCF_000699245.1 of Pterocles gutturalis. Lineage (NCBI taxonomy): Eukaryota > Metazoa > Chordata > Aves > Pterocliformes > Pteroclidae > Pterocles > Pterocles gutturalis. The sequence continues at coordinate 101 of NW_010107838.1, forward strand.
AAGAATAATTAAAATTGAAGAATAATGAAAAATTTTATAAATGCTATTCCAAAATTCTACTTTAACTTTTACTTTCATTTTCAGATAAAAACTATTAACTTTTTGCAGTGAAATCTGTCTTAGCTCTACAAAGAAGTACTGACAATCTAACTCTCTTAGGCTTGCTCATTCATTCATTACTCCATTCAAAGCCAAACAAGAACAAAAAATAAAGAAACTCCAGGGAAAATCTTGAAATGAGGGACTATTTATATCACAAGGCCAAATCTTGTAACCCCTTGCACATGTTTTGATTCTTAAACATACAGGTAGACCTACAGGGCTATCATTTACAGGATTCACCAAATATCAGCATTTGTCAAATACATCTTTCCTGTGATTCTCAATTATTTGAGAAATAAATAAAAGTACATCGCCTGCATTAGCAATGTAATTCTTTCTCTTCCTTGAGCTTTATCGAGAGTTAGCGCGCATTATAGTTTTGTGACAGTGCTAGAAAAAAGTGAAGACAGAACTGACCTCTCATAGCATTTTTGTGACCATGGGGCTCACACAAGCAGCTTGGCATCTGCCGACACATCTTTAGCGAGTTGGCAGCCCCAGCACCCTTTGCAGGTTGCAATCAAACCTGCCTTCTACAGCAGCCTCTTTCTGGCTGATTAAGTTTAATGTAATTTTAATTAAAAACCACAGTGTCAAAGGGTTTAGCTGCTTGAGAAATGAGCACAGATTGTGGCACAGTGGCAGCAGTCACTTGGAAAATGGAAATGCATCCTGACAATATTGTGTAGAGGCCAGATAAACAAAGCTGCAGCTACTGTACCTTGCAAAAAGCTGGGAGAGACCATCATTGCAAGGAACTTTATTCAAAAATTAAAGTATAGAGCAGATCTGGTTCTTGTCTTTTAGCAATTTTAAATTGCATCTCAGCAACTGAGTAGAGTAATAATTGCCAAGAATTAGTTTCAGCCTTTCCTCCCCATTTTTACATTTGTTCAGTGGGGTCTATAAATGTGAATTTCAGATTTCAGTCTTTGTTTATTTTGAGCAAAAAAGATTTGCTTCACGCAATAGACTAATATAACTTTTCTCCTTAGACTGTAAGGAAAAAAGTCACTAGAGATTTTACCAGTGCTGAAAGCAGGTTCCATTTTAGGGAGTTTTTTGCTTTTATGTGTTTCCAGTTTTTTTTGTCCCTTAAAGAATATCACAAGGAGGTTTTAATACTTTACAAACTGCAGATATTGAGCAACAGTTGGAGGATGACCAAAAAAATCACTTCACTGACAGAAGGTTGCATCATATCTACAAGATTTAATTTCAATAGGCCCTGGTATACTTAGAGATATTGTTACTAATGGTTTCCCAAAGAAGTATCTCTGTAATATTTTATTTTCTTAGTTGCCATATTTTTTTGAGTAAAGAGAATTGCTTTGGAGTTGTTAAACACACTTGTCTTGGCAGAAGTTGCTGGTTTTTAAACCTGTCCTTTGAACGCATGTATTTGTTAAATGAAGGCTTGATCCAAAGTCCACTGAGATCAGTGGAAAATCCCCAGTGGCTTAGTCTTTGGATCAGGTCCTGAGAAGTATACATGCAAATAGGTAGGTATTGTGGTAACACTGTTCGCAGGAATTCCTTTCAGCAAGAAGCCTTTTTATTGTTTGTAAATGCTACTGATGCTCCGGGGCCAGAACCCCAGGAGAATTCCACCTAGTGACGTCAATTCTGTGGAGGAGAACTTCCTCCGTCCCCTTTTAGGTTTGTGGGACATTTTTGAACAGATGGAGCCTATATAGGTGGGATGGGTTCCATCTGAACAGAAGGGTCACAAATGCACCGACTGAGAGGATAGACAGAGCTATGGGGGAGAGTTTAAAGGAGTGGACAGGGGGATGGGAAGTCTGTACAGAATCCAGCAGAGAGGAAGAAGCAACTAAAATAAGCAGATGGGTAGACAAGGAGAAATAATATTAAGGACTGAAATATGTAACACCCCTACAGAAAAGGTTGAGAGAAAATTAGAAGACAGAACTTCTGTCGCAATACAGTTAGGAGTCATAGAAAAGACACGATTAAATGACACACATAAGAGGGCTGACAAAGGAAGTCTATTTTTAAAATTATTAATATTCCAAGAGAAGAGTTTTCCTGAGCATCACATGGTGGATGCAGGTACTAGAACATATTTACAGGCATTGGAATTGCTTTGCTACGTAGTGGGCAACATGATAGAAAGCTCAATGAAGACCTGAATTAGGCCTCTGAACTAGAATTTACTGACAGGTAAACCACCTTGGACTTGAATACGTTACAGTATGGTGGATTTGCTGCCTCTGAAGAGAATAGAAGCAGGGAGGGAGAAGGAAACAGAAGGAAACCAAGATAACAACCCATCACAAAATATGAAATGCAGACCACCCTGGAAATAACAAGCCAGGGGATGGGCAGAAAAAAGTGACTGAGAATAATGAAATTATATAGGAGATACATCCTGCAAAGTTAAAAAAAAAAAAAAATTGAACTTCATCAGTACAACTGAAGAAGTGTTTCACTTCCAATTACACTGACTCTGGATATAGATGGAAAAAGCTACTTGAATGCAGCTCTGTTTAACAATGTTTTTAGATACTGGTTTAGAGATGGCTTTCCCCCACCCTTAGCCTACCACCACTGCTGTCTAAATGAAAATTTAGATAAACATAACCTGCTTTTGTTTAGTAGTGGTTATGATGTGATAAGATTAACTTGTTAGTATAATTTTGCCAAGTGCAGCATCTCTCCTGTAAAGCAGCTATGAAATCTATTTCAAATTAGGAAGCGCTACCATCCATTACACCTTCTACTGTTATTTTGTGAATAAATACGTAGTATCTTGTTTGTTTTAGTCCAAAGCATTTATAACTTGTAATTACAGATGATTCTGAATTATGGAAACGTCAATCAAGTCCAAAATTAATACCTGGCTTTATAACGGACCAAGTGAAGCCTCAGAACAGAGCACTGCCAAGCAGTTAAGAAAAGTAAGATATCTTCCATTATTTGTAACATATTGGTATGTACACAAGAACCTTCTCCTCATGGTTATCATCTCAGAAATCCTTAGGGTGCCCGAACCACTCAGCTTTGTTTCTCAGTTCTCTCTGTATTTTTGAACAAGGTTCTAAGGATATTCCATATAGAAACACGCAAGTGGTGCTTTTATGATCACCAAGGGAAGATGTTTCCCTGAAGCTTTTATATGTTTTCAGGAAAAATCTGGGCATCTGCCTGGAGCCCATTTGAATCATATATGCAGTTCACTTCTACAACAAAATCTGACTGTGAATATAAAGGAAAATGCCCAAAGGGTTACTACTACACAATAGCGGGATACATACAGCATTTCACTGGCATGCATATAATCCTTTTATTTATTAATCAAGACTTAGATGTTTATCTATAATTGTACAAATAGCTAGTTATGTGTGATGAAGGAATGAACCAATTAATACCTTAGCAATAACAGGTATTTTAGATCTGAAGTGTCAGAATATTTGACTTCCAAAGCATGCTGAAGAAAAATGCTACTATTACTTTGTTAAGAATGCTACGATAAAAATAGAGAGTAATCAATATCCTTCTTTATCTTGTTATGATGGTTAAACAAATATAAGACATAACTGTAAATATAGATTTCAAAGGATTGACTGGATACACTGATATATCTGTGTGTTCTATGAAGTCCTCCAAATATTGTTGAAGGACATAGGTAGTTTTATGTATTTCCGAAATGCTGTAGATGTTATCTTGCACAAAATAGTTTTGAGTGTTTCCAGTCCTTACAGTTCTGTTGCATTAATAAAGCAAATACATGTTAAGTGGCTGACCAGTCATTTTTTATTGAATGTATTTAACAACATATAAATTACATAGAATAAGCCTCACAGAAACCAATAACTAGTGGTGATGCAGTTTAGTTATTAAGATTGCCTGCAGACATGCATGGCAGAACGCAAAGTGGGACACCTCTTTGCAGAGTTGCACTTTTTCAATATTCACAACAAATTACTTTATCTTCCTCTTGTGTTTGTAGAAGCATAACATTTTAGATTTGTGGAAGATGTGATTGTATAAGCAATAATCTACAGAGTAGAAATAAAGCATGGGGGTTTTTTTGGTGCTGATTCTTGCAGAAAGTATTTGCTAAATAGTTTCCAGGTTTCTATAGCCTATGAGTTTTTTTAGATGGTCCACTGACATGGAGGTAACAATATGATTGGTAGCAAGTGCTACTTGCATCATGAGATGACTAAAAATGACAAACTTTGACTAAAACGTGACTTCTACAAAGCTTTTTCATTGAGGGTTTTTGAGTTTTGGTTTGGGTTTGTTTGTTAGTTTGTTTTGGGGGTTGGGTTTTTTTGTTTGTTTAAGTCTGCAGTTCTACATTCTGACCATTCATTTCCAGTATTCAAATTTGTTTACAATGTTAAATTAAAAGTTATTTTAATATTTTTGTTTTACACGTACCTCAGTAAGAGCAGGCTTGATGATAATATCTTCTCTCATTTAAGTAAAAAAGTTGGTGTGAGTGAATTCCCTTCTGCTGCCAGTGTAGCAGTTTTCTCTGCTGTGCTCTTTGCAAGGTGGACATTGTATAACTCTCCTCCTATTTAAAATATTTTAGAGGTTTTTTAGATTAGTTATGTATCTCCCTTTCTGCCTTTCTACAACAATAACAAAAAGTTAGTAAATTGGAAAAGTGTGTACTGTGTACTATTTTTTCAACCTTTCTAAATTAAATTAAATCCACTCAACATAGCAAAAGAACCCTCAGGCATAATTCTACATACCACTTATTTGCAGTATTAAATATTCAGTATTTTTCCTTTTAAAAGCATATTTTTACAATTGTAATAAACTTCCATACTAAATCATATTTGGGATTCCATTTAATCTTTTTCTTTTTCCAGTTTGTCAAAACTAAGCTTTTCATACTCATCTGTCTTTCTAATATATGAAAACTGAGTCAATATGGAAGGAAATATTGTCTTTCTATATTGACCTTACATGTAAGTGTTCTTTTTACATAATGTAGAAGAGTGAATAAATATTTACATTAGTCCAAGCATTTGCATTAGTCCAATATACTCATGAACATTCACTACTCTAAGCCATTGGCTGTCTGTTTAGGTCAGTCTAGTCTATACATTTCATATATTCTATTGACTGACAGTCACTCCAGTGTTCATACTGGAATCAAACACAGACATTTAGAAGTGTAAAAAACCTCAATCATAATATTAAGACACTACAGTGGCAACATACTGTTGATTGCTAAGTTTGAGTCATACTTAAACTCTATTTATGTGCACAGTGGCTAATTTCAGTGAGGGTTTGAAAATTTGCCTTCTGATTTCCTCTGATTATCTCAGATATCATACTAGTGGGACTTTCAGGAGCAGTCAGGAGTGTGCTAATTATCATCTTGGAAAGAAAAACTGCTAAACAAGGATATGACTTGGTTATAATTCCAGATACATTTATTGCAGAACTCATATACACTGTCCAGTTAGAATAGGCAGCTGTACTATCTTTTGCAAGGATATGAGTAATGAATTTTGAAGGCTTCATGTATATCAGGGTGGTTTAATACTACAGCATAAAGTACCTGCTGATCTCCCAAATTACCTCATTGCCAAATTTCGTTTTCTAAGTTCAAAGTATGTTAACAGAAGACTTCAATGAGGCTTTTTTAATGTTAATATGGCTATTTTTTTCCCCTCATAGAATTTATTAAGAAATTCTGCTACTAGTCCGCTGAATCAGAAATTTTCTCATTAACTCATTATTCATTGTTTTGATTAATGTGGTTTTAAAACTTTAATGATACCAACTTCCAGCGGCCAGGGTACAGCCGTGGCCAGGGCACTGCGGGCCAGCAAAGCTGGAGCTTCCCCAGCCAGGGCCTATCCCGCTGCTCCCACCAATGGAGCAGGGCAGACCCAGAGATGATGGCCAGGTCCAGCCAAGAGTTGAGGTTGCCACACAAGTTCATGCTGAAAAGGCATGTCTGAGGTCAAGCTCAAGCAATGAGTGAAAGCCAAAGCTAAGCTTAAATAGAGCTCTTGGGCTATGGGTTAGAGTGGAGGCCGCAGCTGAGGGAGATCAGGACCATGAAGTCCTACTAGTGGCCTGAGGGCCTTGGCATGTTGAAGTGCACTTATACATAAGCAACTACAATGCTTTCAGTTTCAGACAAGGTGAAATTTAGCTAGATACAGGAGGCAGGTTCCCCTTAACCCCTGGTCAGCCATATCTTCCTCTTCAGCAAGACTGCATTTCCTGTTCAGGCCTCTCACCTATTTATCTTGGTGAATCTACACTGAGCATTACTCTATCCAGGTAGAGTACTTGGCCTTTCCCATTTGCTGTTGTTGTTTCTTACAAAGCTGGAGATTTATCAGGCAACAGTGGCTGTTGGAGACCGTAAGGTGTTAAGGATGTTAAAGATGGTAGTTGTGGAGCAACACTATAGAGGCCTGTACTGAGCAAGGGTGTGTAAGGCATTGTGGGAGTCTGGAATCTGTAAAGCACAGGCATGATGCACAGTGAATGGAGAAATTTCAAGATACGGTAAAGGAACAGATGTTCCTGATCAAACATTGGCCTGAGCAGGAAATTAATAGCTGCTGCAAAGGACTGAGGTAGACTAAGGGCAGGGGAATCACCTATAGATTATAAAAAGAAATGAGAAAGCAGTGCTGCTAACTAAAACACTGTCTCACAGATGCAACCCTGCATGATGTTTAAATAGCTTGGGTATTAATAACTTGTAGTGATAATCACCTCACACTGGTTGCTGAGTACAGAATTGATGTATTTTCATATATGACTATATTGATATATTTCATATATAACTGTTGGTTAGCTTGTAAAACACCCTTTGAATGCTGTTGAGCAGTACACTTATTATTTTTCAGAAAACAAAAGACTCTGGCATACCATCCTCAAAAGACTGTTGACATGTGACCTTCTATCCATCTGCAATAAGGAGTGGAAAATAGTGTCATCCCACTAGAAAAGTAATATGGCGATTTAAACCTTTCTTAGTATTGGCTTACTTTGAGACTATGATCAGTTTGTTTGCATAATGCAAAATAATGTAGATAAACAGATTAACACCTTTGTAAATACATGAAGCCAAGCTCTCATTCACAAGTTCATACCCGTTTTAACTTCCTCTCCACAAAGGAAGTTGTAGAGAGGATAAATTTGTACATTGTTTTGATTTAGTGAATGTCTTTTTGTTAAATTCTCCTTTTAGAGTAAAATAGCAACATCTGGAAGTGGAATCCTCTTTATAGGTATAATTTTATTGTAGTAGCAAGCATTGAACAATATCAATGCTGTATGAAACAAAGATGAACCTCTCTCCTAGGATCTTGTATCAGAATTTCGGTTTGCAGTGTTGGCTCTTACGCTATCCAGTTCAATTCATCCATCTGGTGCCATGATCTTGATATGCTCTGAAATTGCACCAAAGTATAGCTGGTCGCAAATTTCACGCTTACCACTTCAGGCAAGTGAAAGGTCAAGGGCTTACAGCAGTTGAGCAGCTCTTTATCAGTACCACAAAGCACAGACAGGTATGGAAGTGACTGCAGGTCAGATCAGCTGTAATTTATACTAACTCTGTAAGTTCATACAGATCCATCCCACTACCCCCAGACAGCAGAATATGTATGTTTGAACATTGCTGACGTGTCTCACGTCTCATTTGCTCTGTGCAACATTGGAATCAAATATACATGCACACTGTCATTTAGTGCCATCCTGTTGTTTTCAGAATAAACAAACATTAAGTACCTCTTTCCATATTTGGAGGGACCAGTTTAATTCCTAAGAGAGAATTAAGACTTCAAAATAGCCAACTAACCAAAAGAAGAGCAGGAGGTGGAACTAGAAGTGGTCTAATATCTTGTTGAGAACACTGCTAGAGGGAAAATGTATAATGACGTATTCAGTACATTCTAAAATCTGAAAAATAGGCATTGCTTTTGGTCTACAATGAGAAATGATACATTGTGTTGGTTTGAGTGTTATAATACAGGATAAAGAAAACCTAAAAAGTGCTAATTGAATTCCCTTGAATCATATTACCAGGCCCCATTAGAGCTGGCAACACTGGATTTAACATTTTCATTTACAGGAATCTAACGGTGTGGTGCTACTGTTGGTTATTTTAATGTTCATGAGTCACAGAACTGAGATATGGATGTCTCCCGGGTAGGGAGAAAAAGCAGACTTAACATTGATGACTTAGCTTTCATTCCCAAGTAAAATAAAAACAGTCGTTCAACCTAAAAATATTTTAAATATATAACTTCTGATGTGTAGCTACTTTACAGTTTGTTTTTGTACTACAAAGGCCTCAGTCAGAGATTCACAACCAGTCTTGGCCAAGAAGAAATTAAGACCCCTTTGTCCTGCAAAAAGTCCCATTAATCTAATTAAAAAAAAAAAAAATAGAGCTGGAGTTTTCAATGTTCCAATTTTGAAAAGTCTTTTCTTGTCTGAATTAATAGTCATGTTTTAAAAGGAATTCAAATATATGATGATCACAGCATAATAAAAAAGCAAATCCCTTTTTGGGTATACCCACATTTTGGTTTGTTTTCTAAATTTGACACTGAAGTCAAAAAAATGGTGTTCTTCCTCATATTGTTTACCCAGCAGTGCAGTTCAGCACATCAGTTTATTCCTGATTAACAGAATCTGTTTTGTGGATATAAAATATTTGACTTTGACTATCCTGTTTTCACTATTACTGGCCTACTAGCATTGTATTATACACTATTATTCTAGCATAGGTTATTCTTTTTGTGCAAACAGTTCTGTGGTTATTATTAACAGACACTATAAAATACATGGAAATTTATTTGGAATAGCTTTTAATCGTATGATCTACCAAGAAGCTAATTTTTACATAAGCCATGCAAAATCATTTCAGTTATTTGTTAAATCAGGATGAATTAGTCCACCATATCCAAACTAGCTTTGAGTACAGATAACAATAATACCTCAGACTTTCAATGCCAAAGTCTGGTAAAAAACGGGTTTTGGAGTCAGTTGGAATTATTGGCTTAGTATGCACCACATCCAGTCTATCCATTGTATAATACTTCAAAATTCTGTTCAAGCAGAATATATATATTTTCTCTTGGACATGAAAATAATTTAGAGAGTTCTTGAAGCATGATGCTGGCATAGGCTATACCATAGTATCTTTGGACTATTGCAATACAAATCAGTAATAATGGATCTTGGCCTTTTATATCACAGAATCACAGAATGTTAGAGATTGGAAGGGACCTCGAAAGATCATCTAGTCCAATCCCCCTGCCGGAGCAGGAACACCTAGATCAGATCACACAGGAACGCATCCAGGCGGGCTTTGAATGTCTCCAGAGAAGGAGACTCCAGAACCTCTCTGGGCAGCCTGTTCCAGTGCTCTGTCACCCTCACTGTAAAGAAGTTTTTCCTCATATTCAAGTGGAACCTCCTATGTTCCAGCTTGAACCCATTGCCCCTTGTCCTATCACTGGATGTCACAGAGAAGAGCCTGGCTCCATCCTCCTGACACTCACCCTTCACGTATTTATAAACATTAATTAGGTCACCCCTCAGTCTCCTCTTTTCCAAACTAAAAGAGACCCAGCTCCCTCAGCCTTTCCTCATAAGGGAGATGCTCCATTCCCTTCATCATCTTTGTGGCTCTGCGCTGGACTCTCTCCAGCAGTTCCCTGTCCCTCTTGAACTGAGGGGCCCAGAACTGGACACAATATTCCAGATGCGGTCTCACCAGGGCAGAGTAGAGGGGGAGGAGAACCTCTCTTGACCTACTGACCACCCCCCTTCTGATACACCCCAGGATGCCATTGGCCTTCTTGGCCACGAGGGCACAGTGCTGGCTCATGGTCATCCTGCTGTCCACCAGGACCCCCAGGTCCCTCTCCCCTACACTACTCTCCATATATATCATCAGACATATCTGATGGAATATGGAAGATAAGTTACAATGTATTGCATGCAAAACTGTAACAGTTGCTCGAACAGATATCAACAGAAGAAAAGCAGAAACCATCACCAAAAGTAAATCACAATCAGCTACTCACCTGACATCAATCTTTGGAACTCAAGGAGAATTGGATCTTTTGAACATAACTGCCCATCTTTCACATCAAAATGGTGGCATAAGTATGTGTAGGAAAATATCTCCTAAGAGAAAGGAGCAAGGATTTGCCTCAGCTTGTTGCTCCACTCAGTGTGAACTTAACTAAAATTCAAATAGTGAAAGAATAAATCTAACAGAAATTAAAAGTTTATTCTTCACCTCCCAGTGTGTGCAATAACTTAAACCCAAACACCAACAAACAAATTGGCAGCTGGCATTTTAGCCTGTGAGGTGTTAGCCATCTGGTCCCACAAAATAAAACATTTACTTGGTTTGTCTTAAGTACCTAAGTTAAGAGATTACCAAGATGCAACATACTCATTACTATGTATTTGTCTCTACTAAATCAGATGAGGAAGTTCTGAACAAAAGTTGTCTTCAGAAATTCCCATATGATTTTGAATAACAGCTGCTGTAGCACAAGCCAAGTGGCACACTCAGCTTTATATAACACTAACTACATTGTGCTTTCTGTTACAGGGTTCCTTTCACTGATTCCCTTCTCTACGATGAGTACACTGGTCCCATTAGTTAGAATATCCAAAGGAATTTATTTTTCGTGAAACTGCATTGCTAATGGTTTTTGCAGTACCCCTGATGTCTCATAATAATAAAAGCTTATTTGAAAAGTTTACTGTTGCTAATTTTGGCTTCTGCAGCAAAATAATTTGAAGATACTACTGCTGTATCTGTCTTTTGTATGACACTGAAATGGTTGAATACCAACCTAGTGTTGACAAGATACCTGAAATCTTCCAAGAGTATTTAATATTGCTCTGTCCTGAACACACCATTTGCCTGGGAATGTTTCACCACTAGGTGACAGGTGATAAAACTAAAAACAGGCACCCAAAGTGAGACTTAAAATAGCAGCAAATTATTCTTTGGTAAGATTTGGCAGTGCTCTGTTTCTGTTCATCTTGCTCAGGGTTTTGGGTGTGCACAGGAGGTACCCTTGCTTTCTGACACCAGAGGCTTTACCACAGAGCAAAGCAAGGGCTTCTTACAGTGCCTTTTCACTGTTTGATATTCTGTTGAAATTAAAGGCTTAGCTGCTCAGGTTCATGCAAGTTATGCCCACAGGTCCTGAAAACTATTCTGGGACACTGCTGTTCTCTAAGGCTCTTAAGCATATTTGCATGAAGTAATTCAGTCCTAGACAGAAATTTTTCTGCTCATGTGGATTATCAACCAATAAAAACTCCCAGTGGATTGTACACATGCAGAAGAACATCGTAGTTTAAGCTTACTTATTAGTGAGCAACAGAAGTGTGTATATTTCAAAATGTCAATGGGGAAAAAAAAAAATCTAAGAATAAATCCCAACTCCAGCAACTTTACAAATAAATTCCAGGTCATTTACAACTATAGATATCCAAAGAACTTAATTTAATTGTTATCCCCAAAGATACTGCAGGGCACAGTTAGGGTTGTTCGTTTCATAAGCTGCTTCTTTGTTGTTTTTTTTTTTACCTTATGCTAAGCCTGGAATCCTTTCAGATGAACTGCAGGTGTAGAAGGGATGGTATGCACCATGCTTGGTCTCTGGTGTTCATAGAGTCATCAAAGAATGAATCATAGAATGGTTTGTGTTGGAAAGGACCTTAAAGATCATCAAGTTCCAAGCCCCATGCCATGGGCAGGGACACTTCCCACTAGACCAGGTTGCTCAAAGCCTCATCCAGCCTGGCCTTGAACACCTCCAGGAATGGGACATCCACAGCTTCTCTGGGCAACCTGTTCCAGTGCCTCACCACCCTCATAATGAAGAATATCTCCCTTAAATCTACCCTCTTTTGGTTTAAAGCCATTACCCCTCATCCTATCCTTGTTCAGGGGTTGTAAGACACCATTCATGTCCTCAGCTCCCCATTGTGCTCACTGGGCTGACAGAATGCAGGGCAAATCAAACTACTTTCAGTTCTGTTGCCAGCACAGAAGTACCACAAAACTGAGGAATGATAATGGGTTTATAATTTACTATATAAAATTTCTTCTCCGGATTAAGTGAACTATTAAATTTTCCACAAAAGCCACAAGGTGTCCCCTTCCAAGTGAGAAATCATCAAGTCTGCCAATACTAAATTAAAGTCCTTCAATTAGGGGACTATCACTTATCACAACATCATGGCAGAATATAACAAGGCACAGCAGAGGGGGTATGATGCAAGAAAACTAGTATTTAAATAGAGGCTTTCAAAGGTAATAGATCAGTACATATTAAGGTTAGTCAGCAGCCTAGAACAGTAGGGAAAAACTGGAAAAGGAAACAGGTGATGTTTTTGAAAGCTTCATTTTGCAGTAAAATTCAAAGTACTGCCTCTACTGTATTCACAGCAATGCTTTAACTATGTGCTTAGTTCTCAGCACCATGGATTAACTATTTTTACAGTTTTCATCCAGGAAGGGCCAGAGGGTCCCTAAGGGCATGCAGCCGAGAGCAAAAGCCTGGTCAGCAGGACAGGGGTCTCATCGGCCAGGGACCACCATACAGCACCCGAGCAGGACAGGCCAACAGATAGGTCCAACCAAGAATTGAAACCACCAGGCAAGTTCATAGTGGTGAAGCAGGTCTAAGGTCAATCCAGGAAGTCAGTCTGCAGGTCAGAGTCAGGTCCAGCAATTACCAGGAAGACCCCAGGTTAAGCTGGGAAGTCGGTCCACAGAGGCAATGGTCAACTGGACACATTGCCAAGCAGGGGCATAGCTGCAGCTGAGCTGAAAACCAGTACTCCTCCAGAGTAGCTTAGGAAAGAAATAAATGTGCAGGGCTGAGCTTAAGTAGAGCTTCTAGACCCATGAGTGCGGGTGGAGGCTGCAGTTAAGGCAGGTGAGGACTGTGAGGGCCTATTAGGTCCTACCAGCTGCACTCAGGCACCCTGGCTCAGTGCTGTGTGCTACCTAAAATTTTGCTGCCTGCTGTGTTTATCACGTCTATTGACCCTTATGCTAAGGTAGGAACATTTTAACTGGTTTTGCTATGTTTGTGGTGTGGATTGAGCACTTCTTAGCTAGATTCTGTTGGATGATACTTAGAAGAAGTTAATTTCTTCCACATAGGAAGGTTTTTCCTCAAAAAAACCCTAAAATCTTCATCTTTCTGTGCATTTATAAAGAACACCTAGGAATTTAGTGGTCTCTTCCTCTGTTTGAATGAGAAATAGACATGACCAGACAGAAGCAGTTGTAAGTCTTGGACTCAGACACTAAAGGCAGGATTTAACTGTCTAAACGCAAGTACTTTCCATTTGAGGTGCCCTAGAGTATCCAAGATATCCACACATATGATCTTTGCCAACAGGCTTTAAACCTGGTACATCAGGGGATGGTGATGACAGCTTGCAGATAAGTGAGGGAACAGAAGTCGGGGCAGTAAATACATGGGACAGGGTGATGGGAGCAAGAAAACCCTCAGGAAGGATAAGACAGGTTAAAGGAAGGTTTGCCTCAAGTATTTGTGCACAAATGTACGCAGTCTGGGAAGCAAACAGGAGGAGCTAGAGCTCTGTGTGCGGGCGCAGAACTAAGACATCATGAGAATAACTGAGATGTGGCGGGAGATCTGCATGCTAGAGAGTATACAGGCTCCTTAGGAAAGACAGGCAAGGAAGACAGGGTGATGGATGTATAGAGCTTTCTTAGGGAAGAGAAGACAGGGTGACTGAGGCTTGTGGATTATGATCAGAGGAGGGAGCGGCAAGAGGAACATTGTAGTGGGAATCTTTTACAGATCATGTTGTCAATATTAGGTAATTAAGCAACTCAAGAAGGTCACCAGATCACCAACCCTGTTTCTTGTGGATTGCCACCCTAGCACTGGGAGATTCTGCTGAAAAGGAGCTGGAGGTCCTGGTGGGCAGTAGTGTGCCCTGGCACATTCTGGCAAGTATCAACGGGAGTGTAGCCAGTAGATCAGAGAGTGATGATTCCCCTCTGTTTGCCACTTGTGAGACTACATCTGCAATAATACCTTAAGTTTTGACTCTCCAGTACAAGAAAGATGCTGATAAACTTGAGCAAGTCCAGCAGAGAGCTACCAAGATGGTCAGGAGGCTAGAGCACATGCCTCGTCAGGAGAACCTGAGGGAACTGTGCTTTTTTAGAGAGCAAGATTATTTATGGAAGGTGTGGGTCACCCCGTAGCAGCTTTCTGATGCCGAAGTGGTCACTAGGGAGACAGAGCCAATTTATTTACTGAGGATTGCCATGGGAGAATGAGCACCATAAATTGAAACAGGGAAGGTTATAGCTGGAAATAGGAAATAAATGTTCAACTGTGAGGATAATTAAGCACTGGAATAGAGGCCCAAAGAAATGATGGAGTCTCCATCCTTGGAGGTTTTCAAGACTCAATTGGACAAAGCCCAGAGCAACCTTATTTGAATGAAGTGTTGAGCATGGTGTTGAACTGGAGACCTCTTGAGGTTCCTTCCAGCTGGAAGGATATGAAGTTCTATTGTATATGGAGCATACATGGTGCAGAAATCACAAGAGAGTCTAGCTCTTCTGGAATGATGGATATACTGCATTGGGAAAAACCCAAGAGCATGTCAGATGGCTTTAAGGGTTTGTGTTTAGGCAAATGAAAGCCTGCTTGACTGTGCAAAGTGGACAGGTGGCACATTGATCTTCCCATCACAAGTGAAATCTATGCAGAGGAGTATATGCTTACCTCTTCTTTTTCCGTCTCTTTTTAGCTGTTTTATCATTTTAGAATTCATTTAAGGGAGTTTATCATTACGGTTTTCTGACCAAATGGAAAGACTTTTCTGGCAATTCCTAAAAAGTAAGATTATCTTTTGAAAATGCCATTCAAACTAGGAACCATGATTCAAGGTTGAATCAGCATGTCCTTGATGAATTTCAAGTCCGTGCTATAACAGACACCACTGAAGCTAAAAATAGAGACAGGAGTAAAACAGACTTTAAAATGTTCAATCAAATAAGTAAAAATCCAATGAAAACCAGTCTGTTTTATGATATTATTGTGGACAGCTCACAAGAAAATCTTCATTCTGCTTTAACTTAAATGCTGATGGGGTTGTGTTGTATGTTGCTATATTAAGGGTGTGCCTGATACAGCTTCCCTGCCACAGGTCTTGTCAAGGTTGGGATTCCATGTTCAAATACCAGTGTATACCAGTGAGATGGGTTATTACTCCCAACTGTTTTTTGTTATTTATGAAACTATAAGGGAAATAAAATTCTGAGCAGGGATTTTTGACTTCAACAACTTAATGCATCTCACAGCAGATTCAAGTTTTGTTTTTACTATCTATATATTATGCTGTAGTGTTGCCTGTTAAATTTAAGCCGAGCAGAAGAAAAGGACAAATTTGCATATCCATTTCCATTCAAGCTATGGACTTTTAAATCCATGTTGCTTGTGTCTATAGACTAATGAGTGCACCATTATGGTTGAGGCTTAGTATGTCACTGCACTTGGCATGTCCAGGTTTTTGCTCGGCATATAATATTTTGAGAGCCATTTTTTTCAAGCATAGTGTAATAGGCTTTAACTTTGCTAAGCTTTTCTGCCAAGCCTCCAGTGCCCTGCTGTTCTATTATATTGAACTTGTAAGCAGGATGCTCTGCCAGGCTCACCCAGATTACTGCTGCAATAAGGGCCCTGCTGAGTGACTAGTGTCATGATAAGTGCTAGGGAGGGAGTTCACCATCTTGGCATACTGTTCTCATCTTATTAAATTCAGCTTTGTGGAAGCAGGGAGTCTGCCTCTCGGCCTCACTGGCTCTGGCTCAGTCCAACTGCTACTGTCAGACAATATGAAAATAGGAACCACCACAGCTAATGGCAGGTGCTGCACCACCACAGCTGAAGAAAAAAAAAAGCTTTTTCTTGCTTTCTTTTTTCTTTTTTTTTTTTTTTTTTTTTTTTTTTTTTTTTTTTTTTTTTTTTTTTTTTGGTAAGCATTTGACTGGATTGATTTGATAACATTTAGCTTTTTAATATTATTGTAGCCCTCATACCCACAGATACTTGCTGAGCCACTGTTCTTTTTGAACATATTTATTCTGACCACTTTATGCAGCCTCCTTTGTTCTTGTTTACTTGCATTCAGGAAATATAATGTGGCAAACAAGCCCTTGGAACAGGTCTGATACCATTCAGATTTGGTAAAGGAGGGTATTGTAAAGATCCAGTCGTGACATCCACATTCAGGCAAAATTCCCTACTGGGTGTTGCCTGAGGAAAATTTCCTGAATTCCAGTCTTGGGTTTCTGCTGGGAGTTGAAGCAAGTGAGCCGTTCAAGCCTCCCCAAAACCCAGTGACACCTGCCTACCTAATGCTCGTATTTATTTTAAAAATCTAAACTTTAGTTTTGGGTGGAGGATTCAAAATCTTCCCAGAGCTCTAAAATGACATCTATGCTGCCGAATGCAGCAGGAAAAATGCAACATTTGTAGAGAGGAGAGAACAGGGGAATGTGTGTTTGTCAGCCATCACTACGGAGGGGAAGAAAACAAAACTCATTTTGTCATATGAATTTCCACAGTAGTAAAGCATGGCTTAGTTCTGAATATCAGTTTCCAAAAGAGTATGTCCTTTATTTTGAGCCTAAGGCTCTTTTGAGCTAGGAATGAAAAAACCCCTTCCCAAGGGCATGTGGAAGGATAGATAAATTACTTCTGCACTTGCTGGTGTCTGAGCACATATAGAGTCTTCCTTGACATCAGCAAATACATTGTTTTTTCACTGTTCAACAACAAATGTTCAAATAACCCCATCATTGTTACTTCAACATTTTGTACATTGGACACGATCAACATATGCAATGTAACCTTTCTGAAGAAATATCGGTGTGGTCCAGATACAGAAGTCATTGTATAGCAAAACTAAGTTGAGATCAATAGAAAATCCAGCTTCTCAAATGCTGTTATGGCAGGAGTTGCTAAGTCTGGCAGGTTGCAGTTCAGCAGCACTCTTGTTGGCCACGTCAGTCTTTGTAA
Organism: Pterocles gutturalis; assembly: GCF_000699245.1. Lineage (NCBI taxonomy): Eukaryota > Metazoa > Chordata > Aves > Pterocliformes > Pteroclidae > Pterocles > Pterocles gutturalis. The sequence goes on from NW_010107838.1 coordinate 17,290, forward strand.
GAGTGACAGGTTTGATTAGACTCTTTGAGAGAGGCTGATTCAAAAATTCAGATGAAATAAGATCTTTCTGCCAATTTGCAATATCACACTCACAATCCATTCTAGACTCATCAAAGGTAAGGCATAAAGGACTTAACATTTTAATCCCCCCTGAGAAAATGAATAAGGAAATTATGTCTCCAAAAAGTGTTATTTTTTTCTTGAAAAACAAGAGTGGAGAACTATTAGTGAAGCTGGTTACCATGAATATTGTGTGTCAGACCTTTCAAATCCCAGGCAATTGGCATGCAAGGGAATTCTTGTCAAAATTCAAGGGCAAATAAAAGGATAAAACAAATCTATCTGGTCAAGTTCATTTGTTAGACAGGTCCAATTTGTTTATACATGTTCTTCATTTCTGTATCACATTCATAAATCTGTCATTTGTAAAGGTTTTGAAATGCTCCTAAGTAACACTTTTTGTCGTCTTCTTTTTTTTCTTTTTTTTTTCTTTTTTTTTATTCCTTAAGTCTTTCTTTTTATCCTGAGTCACTGTAATGTTAGGGGTAGAGGCAGTGTTGGGGTTTTTTTTTGCTCTGGTCACTGTGTGGTCCATACAGTGCAAATTTACGAGAAAAATATGGTTAATTTAGAAGAGGTTTTAACCTTAACATTTCTCTTTTTATCCACCGCTTTCACTATAGACTTAGAAAGTTTACTTGAAATTCAGAGCACTGCAGCTAATGAGTGGATTACAATGGAATGGTTGCTGGAAATTGTCCAGAAGTGTAAGTAGAGAAAGCTAACTATCTCAAGTGAAGTTTTTGCATTATATGAAATTGGTTTTATTTTGGTTTACTTTGAGGAAAGGCTTAGATCTTTGCCACTGAATCCGGGCTTAGAATCAATAAATGTGGGGTGATTGTGGCATGATTCAGAAAATATTTTCTGAGGAATGCATGGAATCTACTCCCACTTAGAGATGACACTGATCTCAAACATGCAACAAAGAAGGTGTCTGTTAATGCTAATCCAACAGATTTATCTTTGGTTTTCATGCTGTAATTTAAATGTTTCAACAGGGAGTTGCTCCTCTGTCAGATTCTGAGAGATTAAATGGCCTTGGGATGTGACCTGTCTTTGTGACGGAGAATATCGACTCAGGATTCAGTTGTTTCAGTTTTTTTCTTCAATTTAATATGGAAGAAACATTCCAACTGGGCAGCAAAATTGTAACAGAATAGCAGATCTGGAACCACCCTTTTCTGTGGTAAATCTGGATCTTGAAACCCGATTCCATCTTCAGTGACTCTGCAGATGAAGAGCCTAGTGCTTTTAAATTGCAAGTCAGGTGGACAAGACATTCTGAATGAAGGTGGGCCTAAGTATTCACACTTGTCTTCCATTCATCATAAAAATAAACATAGAGTGCATTGCTAAAGACAAGTGCACCTTACCATTACACTTCAGGCATCCTCTGTCCTGGTTAGCTGACAGCCTCTTTTTGTAAAAGGCTTTTGTCAAGTACAACAGATGATAGGTATACAGAAGCTATATAAGCCCAGGTATGCTTGTAGTATGTTGTGAAAAATAATCAACATGAAAAACTGGAACGATGAACCAACCATGCAGTCATTTTAATAAAGTCAAGTTATTTGTGTTTGGTTTTATATATATGTATATCTTTTTCTAACTGCATTTAAACAGCATTTTTGGATATGGCAGTTTGGAGATAAATATGCCCTTGCAGTGTTTGTAGCAGAAACACTGAATCATTATGCCAGCACATGAGGGTGAATGAGAAAAACAAATGAATCTGTTTTCACTGTCCAAGTTGAGTGAAATGTGAAAAATAAACAAATAGCACAGGTGGTGAAACAGTTTACATTTTTAATACTCTTCCAGTGTTAATAATTTCAATATTTATAGTGGCATGATAGCAACATATATTAAAACGTATTATTTTATTCTTAAAAAAAAAAAAGCAGAACATTTCACAGTTTTCAGCAAAGTCATATTTTAAAAAATATTTTTGGACCATAATCAGTTTAAATTTTCCTGTATAAATATTAAACAATCTGTTCAAATGCTGAATCTTTGGCAGGATCTTATTTCTGTCTATTGTGGAAAATGTATCTGAAAACTTCCAGTTCCATATGCTCATTTCTATTTCTTTATTAATGTGCTAAGTCCAGCAATGCAAGTGTAGACTAGCAGAACTAGAATTCTCAGTAACTCCCTTCATCATTTTTCAGTATTCTCACAAACAGAACACAAATTTTGGAGAGAATCCCAAATGGCAGGTGCTGACACCAGGTAGAGACAAGAACAGCCTTCTTGTTAACATATTATCTACTCCTCACCTACAACTGCTCTGTTACAAAACTCATTGACAATGAAAGCTAAATGAACTAACTGAAAACTAATTCAGTACTGTTACAAGTATTTCAGACGGGTGCATAAACATTTCTGCAGCTTAAATGCAAACCAAGGAAAGAGCATCTGAAATCTTCTCTATGCCTAGCCACATTGGATAACATCCAAGCAACTATATTTCCTTTCCAGAGCAAATTTAAAGCATTCTTTGCAAAAGGTGGTGTCCTGGAGAGATGAACAGGGAAAACAGAAAGACAGATGGAGGAAATCAAATGAATCGGGTACTGCTGCTTGCACAAGGAAGTGAATGAGGCAGACGAGTAGTTGATATGACCTTAGTAGATCCATATTGCTCTGTTACAGACCCTTTAATAAATTATATGATGTTATATTATCTGAGTATTCTATACGATTAACAGTTTATATAAATAGTCTCATCCCAAGTCAAAAGATACTCTGTCTCCTTAACCACCATCTCTAATTTCTTTCTTTCACTCCCTGAGGGATGCTATGACTCCTAATTGGTTAAAGGGAGAGAAGATTAGAAGGAATATGATTGTTTATATAGTGTTGCAAGTAGTGAATTACTTATATTTATAATAATTTTTCAAATTACTTTTGCTTTTGATACCAACATGGCAAATACTGCAAAGCTAACATTTAAGTCCCCTAATTAAGAGAAAAATACAGCTTTCACAGACCTTGTTCTTGTGTTCAGTAGTTTCCTTCAAATTTGGAGAAACAACTGCCCTTTCAGGTCCATTAGTGTCCTGCTGTCCTCCCATTCTAAAGATGACCATTGCTGCTTGGTGGGTACTGACAGGTTTATTGGGAATATCGTAGGGCCCGTGGAGCTGAAGTTTTCTTGTCAGAAGCAATGGAATGATTGACCATGTCCCCTTTAAATGAATATAATATTTATCAATAGAATAGCCAGTCTAAACTGTTCAAAGGGTTTGTGGCAGTGGGGAAGAAATTATTAGACATTTCTCACAAAAACATTAATTTTAAATTTTTTACCCCAAATGATTAAATGTAATCTTTTTTTTCCAGTGAGATCTTTGATTTATCATTTCCTCAATCATATTCCTCTTCTCTTCCTTTTTTTTCCCACTGGAAACAAAAAGAAGGAAGAAAAAAGGGAAAATGGAAACCAGAACCTCTTTAAAACAAATTCATACCAATGACAGATGTAATAGGAAAGAAATGAGAAAGGAGAAAAGCTGTGAGCTTCCTACAACTACATGAACCTCTTTTTCATTGTTCTTCCCTTTCTTCCATCAAAGCCCAGAGTATGCCTGTTGTTCTCCTAGTCTGAAGAGACAAAGAAATCTTTTGCATAAGGTCAGTGGAAGGTATGTGGGCAGTGACCATGAAAGATTTCTTTTCATTTAGAGGTCCGCATGGAAGATCATTCTGTTAAAGTCACTGACTGTGCTGTCAGTTCATAGAGCTTTCTTTTTTATTTTCTCCTTTAACTTGAGGATTGAACTTCCACATCACCTAGCTGGATAGTGATGTTCAACTCATCCTAAGAGTGTAGCGTTCTGCTATTGTGGAGGTGCTGTGCCTCCTTAATTTGCCTTACCTTTTTTCCAGGGGACCTAACATCCTGGTTTTCTGTACTCCTTTTGGAAACTAACTCTGTGGTAGATGCTGTCAGCCTTGGGAGTTTTGCTGGGTAAACAAGAAACTGTAGTCTTAGCTTGCTTCTAGGCAACTGATACAGGGAGGAGAGGATGCTTAGCGTGTACCCCCTTAATGGGTAGGTACATGTTGCAATGCCAAGATTTTCCAAAATGGTTAGTGGCTAAAAGTATTTTGGCTGGTGGGTGCCCCATCTGAGATACCTTATAACGAGCCTGATTTTTGGAAAATAGCCTTTGAAACCAAGCCTTTAACAACAAGCACTAGTCACTCTCAGATGCTTGGCAATATGTTGCCTTGTTTTCCTCCTTGATTTTTGCAGACCTCACTGTGGACCATCTCTGATGACTATCCCAAAGCCCATCTATATTAAAAGATAATTTAGCTGGTACCTGTGATAAATTCACATCCTTTATGTATCAGCCACCAGAGGGGGATGTGGAATACTCACTGAATAGTAGGTTTTAGTCCACTGTTTCTGGCAGTTATCAGTGTTATTGATAGCTTCTATAATTTTTACCATCCAGCAACTTCTAGCACCAGGCTTATTTTCCTGGAGATCATGGCTTGTAACGGTCTGTTTTCAGTTAGGAGCAACCTTTAGAGGGGCTTCAGATGAAAATATTCTGTCACATAAGTTTGACCCCCTTTTACTCTTTACTAGAACAATTATAGTTGTTTAACGCTTTCAGAGAACTATGCAGCTATCTCAACACGGGAAAAGAGATTAATGGTACAACATGATTTTTTTCCAATAAGTAAATTCTAATTGTTAGGTAGGTTCTAATCACAGGAAACCTATTTTACAGCTGCTGTGCTATGATGGGCTATATTAGGGGCAGAGTCATGCATATTGTAGAAAATTTGTACATGAGGGCAAAAGGAATAGACAATTGCTTTTGGGGACTGTGTAGATTAGTACATCATTGCATACTAACAAAGTGCTAATTGCTCCTTTTGACCACGGGCCCAGTTTACAGAGCTCTAGCACAAGTGTGCCCTGTGCACTAAATTACAAAACTAACACTGCATTATTTCTCGGTGCAGCTTGCAAATTCTTGTAGGGCAGTATGCATTAGCCTTAATTGGATGCAAAGAAAAAGGACGGCATAGAGATACTTGCTTGCAATTTAGAAAGAACAACCCTGGTGCTAATTACCCCAGTTGCAAATGTTGCGCTTGCTTTGTTAAGACAGTAGTAAAAGCAAACAGTATACATATATTTATATTATACATATATTATATATAATAACTACACAAGCAATAATTTTACTCTGCTTGGTGCGTTAGCTAAAAAAAACAAGTGTGAACTACTTTGAACAGGTTGTTGGTACTGATTTTAGAGAAATTTTAAAATAGCAGCTTTTTAGAAGATTTGCCAATTAGTTAATGACCATTTCATTGGGAAGGTAGAACATAACCCTGTAGAATAATCTCTCTTCTTTATCTTCATTAGAGTTGTACTCAGAAAGGTAGATGTTTTCGTTTAGAAAAAATAGCATCTCATCTTTCTGCTCCTTTTGTAAAAGTCCAGATTTGCTCACGGACTCTTTCCACCTCTCAAAGAGGACACAAAGAAGCATCACGACTGCATACACAAAGAGTCAATAAGAGACTTCACTTGTGTGGAAAGGCATGAATCGACAGGTGTCATTCCCAACTGCACATCACTTAAACCTTTCCTGTGCCAGACTGTGATTTTGTTGTTCTGCTGACAGGGAAATTTGAAGATCAGGGTTCTTTCAGATATTTGTTTGGTCCCTTTTTAATTTTCATACAGGAGTTCTTGTAGGTCTGACGCTTCCTTTAGATAGGCAGCCTGGCACTCACTGAATTTATTTTCTACTATCATTTAATTCTAGCTTTTCAAATTCTTCATTTGAGATTTGAAGACTCTAGTAGTAGAGACCCAATCTGAGACTTCAGGCATGCATTGTAGTATTTGAGGGTAGGTCATGTATTACAGTATTTCAGTGAGGAAAAGGTATTTGGAAAGGGAAAAAAAATACTATAGGGAATAATTCAGTGTTGTGAAAAGAGTAGGCTAAAATATTTTTGGGGTTTTCCTTTCACACATTGTTAAAACAGTATGAATACTGACTAACACAAATTCCACTCTCTAGTCTGTCTTTTATAATAAATGAGTTGATTAAAAAAAAGTATAAAATGCAACTGAAAAGGACAGGTATGTGTCACCATAAGGGCACTCTGTGTCACAAAGCAAGTATGCCTTAGCGCCAGCCAAAACAACCACCCACTCAGGGTACTGAAAGGGTAGGCATGCTGTTATGACCCAGATTCAAATGGTGAGAGTAGGAGTGGGAAAGTGAAAGTGTTAATAATACCTCAAGGACGGAGCTAATGGGAGGGGAATTTCTGGGATTCCCCTTTCATTCCTATTCTCTCCCAAAAGAAGGCTACAGAGTTCCCTCTGAAAAAAAAAAAAAAAAAAAAAAAAGTCTTTTTGGCTTATCACCAAATTTTTAGACTGAATGATGTGCAGCAAATCTGTGTACCTGTCCTGGCTGGAAATATATGTGTGAGTACTGAAGAGGGATAGATTAATTGAGAGGTGTAAAAAAATCTCAGAGGACTTGAAACTTTGACTAGTGCTGAAACACTTTTTGAGAATGGAAAAATATGGGTAATTTAAAATACTGACATACTTCTTTGTTTTGCTGCAGCTGACATAAATTTGAAAGACAATAAATCTGTTGCAGCCGTCAACACCAAATCCAGCAGCCTGCCCCACGACATAGCTTGCCCAATGGCTTTTTGGAAAGGATGGAGCATATGCTTACCATACTGCTGCAAAAACTCTTTTTTTCTTACTCCTTCATGTGCCTAACTCAGTTCGTTCTTATTAGAACAAGTATTGTTATGTTGCTAAGGTGTTTAATATTTTATATTTTATAGAAATATTAGGAAGCCTTCCGACTCAGGAAGGCTTTGTATCATATTAACACTGAATGTGGTTAAACAAGAGTTAATTAACATTAGCAAATTCCAACATTTTACAGTGGTTGCTTTTTTAGGTTTTAATTAAGTTTAATAATTAAGAGATTAAAGCTTAATCAGACTCTAGCGGTTCCTATGTTGATACACTCACAGATAGAAACTACTTGATCCATTGCAAGTTGGTAGATTCTGTATAACAGACATAAGGATTGCAGCATCAAGCTCTCTGAAAACTTCTATGCCTCAGGAAGTCCTGTATTCAATGCATTTTCACATAATAAGTGTGGGGCAGTAAAGATAATCATGTGGTAGTTCTCCCTTTAGCTTGTTAAAGCTAAAGTGGGTTACAGGGCTACCACTATCTCTTTCTGTTAATGTTTTCTTCCTTTGATGTAGGAAGCTTTTCAGTCAGAAAGAATGAGAAATGTCAATATGTGGTTGCTTGCTTACAATATTTAGAATTACTTCAATAAATATGATTTTTTTGCAAGATAGAAATTATTTATTTACATTATCAGTTGTGCTTGCAGAGAGACTCCCCTAACGTAGAGCATAAATGAATTAAAAGTGGCGCTCATTACCCTGCCTTCCTCTGAAGCTTTCCGGTTTTTGCAGGAGAGGGTGATGGAAGGTTGAGGAGGAGGAGGAGATTATCTCCTCTTGCGATGGCTCTTCTCAAGGCTTTTTCTCCCAGTGACTGAGCACAGATATTGAAAGTCTGTTCTATCTCCCTAATGTCTCATGTCAACGTCAGATGTCATCCTTAGCCGCAGTAGCAGCAGCCACTGTGACAATAAAAGGCAAACAGTGGAAGATATAGCCAAAATGCTGAAGTCCCAGCTTCCCTCCTCAGGGCTGACAAAGCACATGGAGACCTACATTCTGAATTTGGGACACAGCTGTTAAAAGCACTTTAGTTTTCCAACCTGTGTGTCTGGAAGACTTCATGATTGCAAGTGATTTGGACAAGTCTGGGTTTTGAGGCAAGGCGAAAACTGGATTCTGAAAGTTTGAAAGTGTAACAATTGAGTATGAATGGCAGAATTTCACACCTCTTGTATCAGATTTTCAAAAGAGACAAAATAATGTGCCTGATGTTTTAACTCAGTTTTGTTTTTAATAAAATAAAATATATGACAATATAAAACTGTATGGATGGAACTAAATGAGCCATACAATATACCCCAGAAACCATAATAAATTGTATCTGCATAGAAACCTTCATTCTAATGGGCAGGTTGAAAAGTATTCACTTCACATAAAAGCTGTTTATTAGTCTCATCACATTTCCTGGTACAGTGGAACTGTGAGTAATATATAGCCGTACTGGAAAACACTTTAAAATAACAGTATCCAAGGACTGGAGTGAGTTGCCTTACAGTAGGTTGTCATGCTGTTTCTTTTTCTTCTTTTTTTTTCAACTGCCATCTGTGCTCCAGAATTTAGGTTTTCATTAAAGCAAAAATCAGCTGTAAGGATTTCAGTCTCATTCACATTAAAACCCCTTGGAATAACTGAGAACCTGATTGTATAGTTATTATGAAAAACTGAAATTCCATCTTCTTCTTTTCCAGTTTGTATGTGATCCTCATCAGGATTTAATGATCCTCATTAAAATCTGGGCAGTTCTAGAGGTATATAGAGTCATCTGGAGGCACAAAGAGAAACCAAATACCAAGTGTTCTAATGAAGCTCCTTTACCCTTCTGCAAGCTTGCTATTGCATCTCTGAGAGGTCAGAAATATACCATTAATCTTAGTGCAGTATCAGCTTGGAGATCTAATGACAGTAACTTAACTGTCCACTTTATTAGCCATTTCGTTCTTGATCCAAGTGTATGACATTGGGTGCATGGAGATTGGCACAGGTTGCTCTATGCAGTAAACATGAGTAACTGGAGGGATTAATTACCAGCAGTCTGAATTGCTAATTATGATAAAATCTCAAATTTTCTGTGATAATTTTAAATATAAATTTATTTTAAATCCATTGGGGCCCACAACAGAACACAGTATTTGGGATGCGGCCTTACCAGGGCTGAGTACAGGGGCCTGATCACTGCCCTAGCCCTGCTGGCCACGCTATTTCTGATAGAAACCAGGATGCTGTTGGCCTTCTTGGCCACCTGGGCACACTGCATCACTGGAAGTGGTGCCATCATGAGTTTTTACAAGAATAACTGTAGACTGAAACACAAACTAATCAGTAAGTAAATTGCCTTACCTCCTCCTCTTTGTGCTGATATTTTGGGGGAGTGGTTCTTTTTCACACATTTTGATCAAAATTATTTGTATCTGATTTCTTAATGGTTTCCCATATAAAAACATGGTTCTTACTGTTTCAGGAAGCTTTTAAAAATTACATTGAGAAAAATAGGCTCAGTATAACTCTGTGAAAATGAGAGCCTTTTAAATCTTCTGAAAGTTTGGATTCTGAAACTGTTTCCTCTCTTTCTGGATACCACTATCCATTGGATTTTTCAAGTAGTTCCCTTCTGAGCTTCTGGGATTTGCGGGGGCAGGAGGGAAGGTCTCCATTCAGAGTGCTAACCAGACATTACCTGATTTAAGTTGTAAAAACTGAGATTCATGAAGCCTGAATTAATATTTGCATAGCACTTGAAAAGTGTACGGTGCAGTATAATTGCCAAGTGCAACATAATTGTTAATTATTTTGATGTGGCTTCAGGCAACATAAAACCAGCAGTGTGCTAACACTCTTCATCTGCAGGAGACACCAGAAATAACAGTATTTTTAAAAATACTGTATTGTATAGGCCAGTTACAGGAAAAAATGGGGTGGGGGAGAAATCCTGGCATTCTGAAACACAACTGTGCTAAAACACAATATTTCAGTGGAGATTTGTGTGATACTTTAAGGTAAAACGTTTATCAGTAAACTTCATATTGCCTTGCAAATGGGAAATCAGTTCTGCTGGCATTAGTTAAAGTGAAAGGATGCAAGGCAGGTTCATGGTTAGAAAACCGTTCAGAAGGTTGTTTTTCTTTTACTAATGCAACACAGAATGAGGCAACAGTCCTAAAGGGAAAAAGAGAGCTTTGTGAGCAGAAGAGACAGTGGCTTGGCCGAGTGGTGGTGCAGTTCGTGCATTTTCCAAGTAAATTCCTTAGAAACTGGTGTAATTGGTGAGTAATGTTTTACTGAATGGGTCTCTAGATTGTCAGTGGAATGGAGTGAGAAACTGTGGTGTGTGAATGACAGCTGCACTCTGCAGCTGCAGTTCTTCATGAAGCTGGGTCTAAATTTTGCTGAATGAGGTCTGGAGAGATGGCAGAGGCTTAAAGCTCCTGATCGTCCTTGCTAACCTGCAACAGCGATGACCTAGGGTGACATGCTGATTGTTGAGTCAGTGCCAAAGCTCCAGCAGACTTTAGCAGAAGCTGCATTTCACCGTTTTTTGCACCTAGAAGTGTAGACTCTGTGAGTGCACTTAGGCATCTTTGTGAGAACCGTGCTTTGTTGTGGCTGTGGCTGGGGAAGATTTAATCAAGATGGAGCTGTGCTTTTTGCTTGGAATCGACGCCCATCTTATGTCAGCTCCATGTATCGTCTCTCAGTTTCCTTGCCTTGAGGTCGTGACAGAGCTCACATGCATTGAGAAAGTCAGAGCTGACACTCCTGTGGGTCTCCTGTGTGGATTCTGCTCAATGGAAAGGGTTGGCAGACTGGACTCACTGCTGTGCCACAGGAAGGAGTTGCAGGCTCTGTGCACTGTGAACATGGACATACTGGGAGTTTTGTTGCTGCAGTTGATCTGGTCTCCAAAGGTTTTTTGTTAGGTTTCAGCTCACAAGTATCTGCAGGGCAGAAAGAGGTGAGATGAAATGAGTCTTAGAAATTATTTGGTTCCTGATCCACACACACCAGTGCAAAACTGAATAGTAAAGAAAAGCTATTTTCATATAGCTGGTGTAACTGAAAAAAAGTATCATTTCACAGTAGAAAATCACTATGGAATTGCCAGGCTTTGGTATTAATTGGGTTTATATCACCCAGAGTAGCGTGTACTCGTAAAAAATTAACAACTGGTTATTTTGAAAGGAATGGTACATACTACTTATTTGTGGGTTTCATGTTGGAGACATTTTTTCTGATATTGGAGGTACTTTCATATGCAAAACTTCACCCACAACAAATGACTCAGACCTAAGAAAGCAACCCCAGTTAGAAGGCTGCTTGGTAAATGATGAGCTGGCAGGGACATCCTGATTTTATAGAGAAAGCAGTTTGAATACATCTCATGTGACTAATGGGATATGCTATCACTCACAGTCTCTCTACTGAGTATAGCATGTGTACAATATTAAAACATGTTATTTTGCAAAGATTGTGTGTATCTGGGAGATATTTAGCAGCACATTTACAAAGCTGGTGGAAATCTCTTCAGCTAAGTTGCCTTTGTTATCTTGTAACTTGTCCCACTTCAAAGATTAACACAGATCCAACACAAAGGTACAAGGATACAGGTATTCAGCTGTTAATATCTAAGTTTGCATTAGATCTGCTTGCCCTCATACCATTTATGGAAGCTTTGTGGGGATCTTTTTCTTAGCCACAGTAATTATAGCTACTCCCAACTGTTTTGTGTCATGGTAAAACCCTTGCAGATTGCTGCATTTATCGGAGGAACCAAGGGGAAAGTAGTTAAAACACTGAACTTTTAATGGGTTTAACAAAGTGTGATACTCAGGGGAGTTTTAGATCATGTTCTCTGGTTTTTAATCCACAGTGGGGCGTAGAACATTCAGCTGTTACTGTAGGGATATTTATGTTTAAAAAAACCCTTAAATGTAGCTGTATTTTATATGTAAAGTGCATAAATGTAGGTAGACACACAAATTATTCCGATCAAATAGCTATACAGCTTTAAATAGTGCTGAAGGCAAATATGACCTATATGCCACCTAATAGTCAAGATAGATCAGAAGATACAGAAGAAAAATGACTGATTGACCAATCCCATGTTAAATAAATTGGATGTTAAGTGATGATTTAAAAAGCAAACTAACAAAAATAAACTGAGCTTTAATTATGCTATGGAGAATTATTTGAGACAAAGAAAATTAAGTGCTACAAGAACAGACGTTCTTTGACATTCCTTTGAGAAATATAAAAAGCAAAGATAATCAAATTTGTATCACAGATTTGTAACGTACGTGTGAACTGCAGGAGATATTCTGCATTTCCAGAGAAAAGGGTCTCTGATGTGGTGATTAGAAAAATCTTTGAGTTCAGTGTGGGCTTAAGTGGATAGTATTATTTATCATTTATATAAAATTTCCTTAGATATTTTAGAAGTGTGATGAAAAGCACTACATCTCCATGTAGAGAAATACGCCAGCCATATCAATATAGCAATCACAATGACTCTTTTAAATTAAAATAGAAAAAACCTGCCTATTTTTATGATAAACAAAATGTGTTAAAATACTTAAAAATAGCAGAACAGCTAAAAGGTCTTATTTAAACCATGAAATATAAGTACTTTTCTATATAACCAAGTATATAGCTGCTTTTAAGAGAAGTAGACTCCAGTGGTTATGTCAGTTCAGTTGTTGCTTAAAACATTAAGTTCAAGTTATTGTGGAAGAAACAGAAGTCCTACTTCCATGTTGGCTCATTTTAATTCTTTCCTATTGCATTCCCTTGGGATGCGATGGATACAATCCCAGTAACAGGGAAGCAATACCAGAAAGGGCACAGTTCTAAGACAGTTGAATTACAAGCCAAGAAAAAAGAAATGCCAGTTGGCCAAACACAGGAAGTATAACTCTGTCAGTTTGTTAGTCACTATGTCTCTGTCACAAATGAAAGCCGTATAAAGAACTGTTGTTTCTAGCTCCTGACTATATTGAAATATTGCTCCCACATGATAATGTTGAAATGGTTCTCTCTGCTATGTTGATGGTGGTATTTTCATTTGACTTTGTTCATATTTCACATGTAGATTCATCATTTTACGTTCCAGCTTTGATCACGAACTAACATCTAAGCATGCCCCTCTAGCAGTTAGTTGTCCAGGCCATGTTACCCTACCTGATTTACAAGATTGTCACAGAAAATAGTGGCAGAATGTAAGTGACGTTTAATTATAGCATGGGTGCTACTTCCGTCCTTGATAAACAGCCTGTTACTTGTCACAGATGGAAATCAGGTTGACCTGACCTGATTTAATCTTAACAAAGATATTGTAGCTGTTGCCTTTCTCTTTATTAGATCTTGGGCTTATAAATATCTTATGTGGTTCCTTGTTGAGCTGAGTTATGCTGTCTATCTGCTGAGTATGGTCATGAGGTTATGTTACCAAAATAAGCTTGGGCTCGGATGTTTTTGTCCTTTCACATCATTTGCTTGTTCTGTTTTCCTTATGTGGCATTGGTGTCCACACAGCCACACACCAAATAAAATTAAGGATTTGATCCAGCAGAGCTAACCCAGCTGGGAGGAGAGGCATAAAGAGAGAAATGGGAAGAGCTTTCAGACAGATCAGCTCCTTGACCTGGCTTGCCACACAGCTGCAAAAATACCAGTGCTAGCACTAGGGAGATGCCAGATGTGTGGGACAAAGTATGACTGCACTTTCCATTGACTACCTACATATATGTTGGGTTAAAATGCTCCTCTGCAAATGAGCATGGTCATTACCTATTTATAGTCTTTTAGAACTTCTTGTATCCTTGAGGTTATAAAAAATAATTGCTAATGGCTTTAAATTACTTTATCCAGTTCCCTATGAGCCCGATCTAGGCCATAGCAAATTTCATCAGGTGTATACAATTTAGAAACACTTACCTTATCAAAGTAATCTCTAACTTGTTCTCTCCTTTTCCTAGCCTGAGTGCTTGCTTTAGATTGCTGTGTTAGTTCTCAGATCATGGCTCAGATCCTGAGGCTGCAGTTTCGTGTTTGTTGACTGAATAGTATTCCTGTCCCAGTTGCTCTGGTGTTTGTCATTGGACATCACCCTCCAAGTTGTGCTGGTGCAAGTGGTTGGGAGTCAGTTTTGTGGATTAAATCAGGGAACTGAACCAAGTTGAAAAAGTCATGTTTTATTAATTGTTTTACTTTAACCCAAATCCCCAAGGGGAAAACATGCCAATGAAAACAAGCTGGGGATTGGGAATACCTTAAGCCACTGGCCACTTTCTATTGTGAAAACAAGCCCTTGCAAAGACTTCAGCAAAACAGCTTCAAACTTACATGATTGCAGCTGAGATTAAAATCTGGCCTTGATGCATCAACCATCTGTTTCCATCCCAAGAAAAGAGACTCAGCAGGAGTATGTGGAATTCTGAGGACAGGATTCTGGTTTCATTCCTGTAGTTATATATCACAAATAACGCTGCGGATAGTGCTGGACTTATTTTCTTGTTTATTCCAGTGTATATTGTTTGAGAACCTACTCTCCAGAAAATTACAGAACGAAAGGCATGCTTTGGGACTGACCTGGATTTCAGTCTCTCCAGGTTTACACCAGCATAACTCCAGTGGAAGGAATTTTTAGACCTAAGTTTCTCATTTTAGTTGGTGTTAAAGAACTGCAATAAATGGTAGGAAACAATAGGAAAGCAAAAATGAAGGAACAAAGCTAAAACTGAGGGTGGCAAAGCAAAACGAAGAGGAAAGCTGTGCAGCTCTCTTTCCACTGTTACTGCAAAGTTTTAGTCATCATTGTGGTTGAGTCTCTGGTTCTGAAAAAAGTTGGATGGGATAAGGTATTCAGAGCTAGGACTACTTTACTTCTTTTAACTGACTGATAGCAGTCTAGCTCAGAATATAGCATTTTTTAAGCAATATGAAATGCATATAATCTTGTCTCAACAACTTCTGGGGAGTGTACCTCACCACTACTATCTTGGTAGCCCTAATTAAATGTGACATTTTTTCACTCCTTGAATTTTGACTGTATTTAAAGTGACCTGCACAGGGAGTGTATTAAATCTGTGAAGCAAAAACACACGGATGTCTGTATTTTTATTTTCTGCAAATGCAATTAAAAACATGTAAAATAGAAAAGAAAATAAATATGAGAGCAATTTAAATTCAAATAATCATCACTCGGGGATCTAATCTTGCTGACTATTGTGTTTGCTAGCAGTTACAGAAGAAGTTTTATTCTTAAAAATATGGATAAGCATTTTGACTGGGTTGCTGAATTTTCTGCTGTTCTTTTTTGTCAGTTTCTGTTATTTATGTCTGGTGCACACTGGCACCCACTGATTAATGTTGCCACTGATATGATGAAGTATGCACTTCAGTTTCTTGGTAAGAATTAAAAGAACTGAGAACCAGTGGTTATAACATGCTGGAAGAAAATGTTACGTATCCATTGACTTAATAGCTAAAAGAATATAGCAATAGATCAGAGAGATGAAATGCCCTATTCTTTTGTGTACATCTATGAGCTCATGTTTACACAAAACATGACACACAATTTGGAATACCTAAAAAAAAGTTTTGTCTTCTTACCTGATTTGCATACCTCTTCAAAACTTGCACATAGCATAGGACGTATTTGTTCAGTATATATTTGGTTTAATAGTGTCTTCTCTTTTGTCACACCATTCCCTTTCCCTCCTACGAGAATCCTGACTTTGCCTCCATTTTCGTCTTGTACCTTCCTCTTCCTGCTGTGGAGCAGATTTGCACATGAATTAATTAATAAATATATCACAGAAAGAATATCAGTTCTTTGGTGGTCTCTGCTCTGGAACCCAAATATTTGGGATATTTACAGGTGTTCCTCTCTTTACATCATCTCCTCCTGTAGCATCAACAAATCTTGCTACCTTCTCCTTCTGGATGACCACACAGGAACCATGTCTCCCTTGCAGGCTTAGCTTCAGCCTTTCTGCTTCTGCAACTTCAGCAAGCATATCCTTCTTCAGCTTGCAAATTTACAGGCCTGATTCTCTACTAGCTGTAGAGGATTTCCTAAAAGGCACCATCAGCAGAGCTGTTTTCTTCCTTCTTCATGCACCAAGGCAGATACTTCACTAAATCCCTGCATATCACTCAAGGACTGATACTGACCAGATCTCATTCAGAAGGAGTAAGCTTCACATGGAAGCACATATAACAATAAAGACGATACCACTGGTTAGTCTGTTAATCCACAGCCAATTTTTTTTTTTTTTTTTTTTTTTTGTCAAATGCATCCTAGTGCATTGAAAAACACTGCTGTTTTCAGGCTTTTTATTTTTCAGAATTTGTTGTGAGTCATGATCGCCATTTTGGCAAGTCATCCACTGCAATACAAAGAAGAGACAAACTGCAAGTGTTATATTTGGTATTCATCAGCATGTGTGATAGGTACATATTTTGCATATGTGCTATAGTTTTTTTCAGACAACTCCAGGGAATTTCTCAGTAGATCTGTGTGGGCTAGTGGAGAGATTTTGGTGTTCTCACTATGTTATAAGTGTCCAAGTGGTCATATATGTAAGTGTTCATATGACATTCTGGTCCTTAACCATGAGTCAATAGTGTGCTGATGAAGGCTAACCACATACCATATAAGTAAAACAGTGGCCAGCAAACTGAGGATTGAGGATTGACTGTTTGCCACTATTTGGTACCTGTGAGATCACTTCTGGAAGTCTATGTCCAGTTTGAGGCACTGTGGTACAAGAAAAATATTGACATATGGGGGGTCTATACTTTGGTAAGATGTGCATCTTGCCAATGTATATGGAAGATCTTACCAATATATACAAATACCTGAAGGGAAGGTACAACGAGGACAGAGCCAAGCTCTTTCCAGTGGTACCCAGTGACAGGACGATGCAATGGGCATGTCCTGAAATACAGGAGGATTCCTCTGAACATAAGGAATCATTTTTTTTTGCTATGAGGGTGACGGATTACTGACAGTTTGCCCAGAGAGATTGAATATCTCCATCCTTGGAGATATTCAAAAGCTGGACATAGTCCTGGGCAACCAGCTCTAGGTGGCCCTGATTGAGATGGCGCTTTGGACCAGATGACCTTCAGAGGTCACTTCCAACCTCAGCCGTGCTGTGATTCTGTGACATGCAGGAGCAAATCCAGTGGCAGGTCAGAAGGGTAATTAGAGAATCATGTGTTGTAGCAGTCTATCAAGAAGATCGTAGTAAGGGTGCGCAAACACTGTGTTGTGGTTTTGTGTGGTGGGTTTG
>NW_010107839.1:0-12631 GCF_000699245.1 Pterocles gutturalis
GACATACCTATAGAAGTTCTTCCTCTTACTCTTAACGTCGTTGGCCAGATTTAATTCCACTAGGGCTTTAGCTTTCCTAAGCCGATCTCTGGCTTCACAGACAGTGTCTCTATGTTGTTCCCAGACTACGTGTCCTTGCTTCCACCCTCTGTATGCTTCCTTTTTTGGTTTGAGTTTGCTCAGGAGTTCCTCATTTGTCCGTGCAGGTCTCCTGGCATTTTTGCCTGACTTCGTCTTATGTTTACCCACTTGTGGGAACAAGTTTTCTCCCAATTATGCTGGGGTTTTTGTGCTTAGGTGGCCAAAGTATGCTGAGCTATTTCATGACACCCAGTAAATAAGTGAACCAGTTATTACCAGCACCTTCCCATCCCCCTCTTCCTACGCTATGCCCCTGCAGTTTGCCCTAGTCACATTGGCCTGGAAATATTGTCAGGGAAGGAGTGAAGTAGTGCAGCAGAGCTAAAGAGCCTGGGCTTGGCCCTACTGAGAAAGCACTGGGGTTGTAATTGAAGAAAGCTGTAAGTGGAGAGCTCAATTAAAAATGGGTTAAATTCAGTGGCACAATTAAGCTCTGCTCAGCTTTAGACATAGCTACTTTGCTACATGCAAATTGTCACGGGCAAAAAGGAAACACCAAGTCAAAAATTTGCTTTTCATGTAATTTAAACCTTCCCATTAAATGGGAATTAATTCATTCATGATTAAATGAATTATTCGTCAAGATCTAATTATTACAGAAAAAGAAAAAAGAAGCCTGGACCTGCCACTCCCCTGCTGTGCTTCCTTGGTTATCATCCCATCACTTCACTCCACACACATAGGCTAATTGCCCTTTAGAAAAAAAAATACAGTTGCAGCTAAACAAGCTGGAGCAAAGCTCCAGACAGCCCAAGTTCAGAACAAAACCTGACAAATTCGGTGAGCCTGCAGGGTTAGCTTGAAGCCTGCTGTCTCTTTACTAGTGATAGCAATACCATGTTTACCAGGCTACAAGGCCACAACTACATTAGATGCAAACTTGGTTTCCAGATATGTGTCCAGATGCATACATACACAGTGTTCCTCAGCCAAAGAGTGAAATCAGCTTAAAATGCCAAAGTCTACAGGGTTATTGCCTTTTCTGTACAATTGTGTCCTGTGTCATACCAGTGATGAAATGCCAGTCTCTTCCTAATCTGCTTTTGTTTGTTCCACACTGGGTTTCCAAACAGATCAGAGCTCAGCAGTTTTGTGAGAAACCATAAAATAATTCCCTAATGGAAAATACCAGTGTTCATGCCCTGAAATTAAAACTGCCATTTTCTTTTGTTGCCCACTGTAATTTCTGCTCTACTTCATTTATGACTATTTTGTACTCAACACTGTTGCTTTCCACTTAAAATCAATTCCAATCCACCTGGAATTGCTTTGTGGTTTTTTTTTTTTTTTCCCCTAAGGGCATCCCCTGCCTCCTCCTCAGATGAAAATAAGACACAGTTTCAGATTTGGATGCTTTGAACTATTATCTACCACCCCAGTCTACTATGTCTTGTTTCTTCACATTTCTCAAAGGCATGTTTGGCCTGGAATTGTTTTTAATAAATCTAGCCCACAAACCCATGCTCTGAAGCACAAAGAAGCAGGTACACCAAACCTTTTACATGAAAGCTTGAGCTTTGTTCTTCCAAAAATGGAGGGGGAGGGAGGATGAATAAAATTTTTTTCAAAAGACACTCCAAGAGATGCACCCTCCCCAGCCCCAGATGTTTTGAAATGGGGTACATTTTAAAAATACCCATTTCTAACAAAACTTTGATGCTCTTACCTATTAAATTTCTATTCATGTAGTCCAAACATTACTAAAATTAACTGGTTTACTTTGGAGATGTTCTCTGTAGAAGAGGTTTCAAATTGTAACCTTTCTTGCCTGCAGTAAGGCTAGAAGAGATAATAATTGACTAGAGTCCTCTCCTAATTCGACCATATTAGAAGTTTTATTACAAACCAATTGAGAAAACAATTTGGTCTCCATGTGCCAGATATGACCATCATCCATAGAGAAGCTTATGTGCTTCTCCTTTTAAACAGCTTCCTTTGCATTCTGTATATGAATGCAGATGTTGATGCTACCACCACTTAGCTGGTATTTTCCCCAACTCACAGAGCTTGTTTCTAGCTGGGTACAGCAGCTGAAGCAGTGAAAAATAGCTAGAAGAATCTCACTGCCACAACCACACACCTCACTCTCACTCGGGCATCAACTAGGAGGGCTCAGTTTGATCCCACTGAGCAGATAAAGCCATAACAAATCCTGTGAGAAACACTAACTTCATAGAACATGCTTTTATTGCACAGCTTATCTGGGTGGAGAAGAACCCAGAGGACAACCCTTACACATGAGGCACAAGGACTTCCTTGGCTCTACCTCCGCAGTGGTGTGCAGCAGAGCCCCTCTAATCCCAGTAAAATGGTGCAGTATCTTCATTCTTTGGTACACAGAGGAACTAAGGGAACTATGGCAGAAAGGCAACATCTGGGTTCCCTGCCTGAGACAGTGGGCTATCTAGCACTTGAAGCTAAGATTAAAATCTTAAACCAGCGCAGGTGTAGAGTAGCATCATGTAGCAACATTCCCAGATTTGTGTGATGGAACAGAGTGCTCATTAGGGGCACCATCCAAATAAGAAAGTGAGATAACATTACAGTGACAACAAGCCACTGCTATAGTATATACTTTGGTCTTGCTGGGGCATCTGATAGATTCTGTGACTGAGGCAGACTGAAGCTGCCACAGATTACTAAAGCATAGTCCCAGATATCATTTAGGGTATGTTGGTTTATAGCTTTCACCAATTCCTTTTCAATGCATGGTTTTATTCTGTATTTATACAAAAACTCAAGCTTCATTATCTGTCTCTTCACATACCTTGAAAGGAGCTTTCCATTTCCTGAAAAAAATTTTCAGCAATGGCTGTGAGGTTTTTATTATTTTTTATATGTTTTCATCAATGTTTGCAGCTTTATTTATGAGGCTCCACTGCTGTGCTGCCTCAGAGGTTAACAGATTACTATTGTAGTCTGTGAAATAGAATATTACTCTTAGAATACATACCGTCCTTCTGGGAGCCTCACTTTGAAATCAGTCTTTTGCTCTGAATAGATTTCCCTTATGAAGTCAGACATGCATAACATTACTTTGAGGCTATCAAGTCATTTTCTGGAAACTCAGATAATATGCCTTAATAAATAATGGCCTGGTTGAACAATGTTCCTCATTTTGAAAAGACCAGGGGCTACTGATTTTTCTTACCTAGTGCATTATGAAAACAAAATCTGTTTTAAAAAAAATCATGCTTACTTAACATTTTAGGAAGTAGTCTCATCATTTGTATTGTGGGTTTTCCTTTCATTTCCTCTTTTTATTCGTACTTGTCTAACCTTTCCCTCAGCTGGCCATATCACGTAGACAGATTCTCAGCATATTTCAGAGCAGTAAATACACCACCCAACTGACTGAGAACAGAAAGAGCAGTTAGTATCTTATAAAACTTCCATTGGGGCAAGAAATGCATATTACAATTATTGGAAAACACTAGTAAGGTACCAGATGCAGAAGACCATTTGCTGGAAAAAATAATGAATAATTTTAATAACAAATAATTTCATGATCCATTCATGAACTAGCTGGGAACATTACATTTGTCTACTGGGTAAATTATTCATTGTGAAATATTTCCTCAGCACGATCTGTGATTATCAAGTTCTTCTCAAAGCATTGCACTGTCATTTCACTAAGGACTTAGAGTTATTACTTAAAGCCTCCCTGTGTGTGAGCATCATAGAGCAGAGGCTGCAAGAAACGTTACAGTAAATATAAACAATCACTCCAAACACAGATAAGAGAGGTGGTCATACCAAAATCAGATTAAATAGTCATCTTCTGGCGTCTAGGTGCAGAAAATCATCAGTGACTGCAGTCTGAGAAGGACGGGAACAAGCTAAGAGAGGAGGACTCACTTCTCTCTTCTGTTGACACATTCACACTCCTGCCTGCCCTTCCCCTTCACTGGTTCTCCCACAAGACATGCAAATCCTGCTGCTCGTGCTCTCTCCACCCTCTAGTTCCCTCTTTCTTCATTCCACATCAGCACCTCTGAGCACTTTTGTCTGCTTCTGCTCTGGGAGACCCTCTTCAGCATAGATGCTTTTGTTCTTGGCACTACGGGGCCAAAGCTGCCACCATTTCAGCAACATGCTCCACTAAGGTGGCTGCTGCTGCTTCTCCCTTCATCCCCTGCCTTTCCAATCTCACAAGGCACAAGAAAAGAGCCCTAGGTATCACCTGGGGGAGAGACAGGTACTATGCTCACTGCTGAGTTACTAACACCCTCTTCCACCCAGCAGCACACAGACCAGCGTGAGGGGAATGTTTCAGAGTAATGTCTCACGCTGGGCTGGGGAGGAGCACGAAGACTGTTATTCCCTCTCCAGCTTGCTGGAAATGGCTGTCCTAGTTCACAGCGGATTTTTTTGCCTTAGTACCTTGTCCACTTCTGCCTCCTGCTCCAAAGATATGCAGCATGGTTGCTGGTATTGGAAGGTAACCCTAAAACTGTTCTTTGTAAGGTGTGTGTATGTATGCCTGCACACAAAAAAACCCAAACAAACAAAACCCCAGTATTTGCATTCAAAAGGGCCAGGCTCACAGAGAAGAAGTGTGACACTATTGTGAGTCAACTCCACAGAAGTCGCCATTGTTTGGTTTCAGCATTGATTCTTTTCTTCTATCAGAACCCATCAAATGCAGGCTAGGGTTTGCATAATGCACACAATAAGTCCAGAGTAAAAAATTCCAGTAAATCACTTTCAGAGAGAGAATTGGAAAGTAAAGAGGCCTTATATGTTCTCTGCACCTGTAGTTCACCTGCTATGAGACTAATGTGATCCATCAATATATCTCCTGGAACATATTTCAGAAAAGTAATGCCTTCACCCTCACCAAGTGACTGGAGGCAGGATGTCTGAGAAAATAAAAGATTTGCAGGTGCTTTAAGATTCACTGTTCCCTGTTGTTTCCAAACGTGGCACAGGTGGTGGAACTGCTGTTACAAAAGTAATGCAGAGCACACCAAGGTCCCAATCCAGACAGCCAGGGCAGTCCTGGCTCCTCAAATGCATCGAGAGCCTTTGATTTGAGACACGTTTCAGCTGAGCTCTGATTCTCTCTGGGAGTTAGCCGTGGCCCAATCCAGAAGTTCATCACATACATCAAGACACAGTTTTGTTTGCAGCTCTGAGTACAAGTGAGGTCCCATTTGAAGAGACTCAGGGTACCAGAGACAAAGCTGAGATATGAAACTGGAGGTCAGGATTTCTTTTCTTCACTATTCAATTTGTCCTATTAATTCATGGAGTGACATACGAGCTCTCATCATCACAACCTCTTTCCAAGATGTGCAGTGGCAGAAAGCAGATCTTCCTCATTGCTCAGCAGGTTCAATTCAGGGCAGAGTTTAAAAGCCCCCCACAAATTCCTGATCTCACAGTTAACCTGGAGATAATGTGTCTCAACAAGCCACTGGCTGTGTGACCACAGCTGACAAAAATCTAACAGTTTTAACTTCCCTGTATATATTAATATGAAATACTTACATAATGCCTAAAATTTCTACTATTTAAAATCTGATCTTTCTTTACTCCCTGGAATGCATTTTATTTTTTCCAATAAATTATTTACTAAGCAAAAGCTTTGGAGAGTGCTCCCATAAAAACTTATTTTTGCTGAGGCTAACCTGAGAGAAATAAAAAATCTTTTGTGTATGTGCACATTAGTATAAGAAATGTGTTCTCTGCCTGCAATATTGTCTGTGCAACAATCCTAGCAGGCTTTGTCCAAGTACAGGGTAGTACTTTAAGTAAAACCTAGGTCAAGATTAAATAAAAAATTATTTCCCTAAATAAAAGAAAAAAAAAATTGCCCTGTCCTTCATGTGAGGCCCTGTACCCAATGCTAAAATTTAATAGCTGTCACAGAACTAAAAGATGCTGAAGTTTAGTCTCTAAGCAAGTTTTTGAAGGCCCTGGAAATACTCCTTTCATCTTGGCTGCCAATTTTTTTTTGCTCTGATCAGACTCAGTTTTCCTATAGGGAAGAATAAGATACGAAGAGGTTAGAAAGACACATTTTTTGAGGAAATTTATAACTGATCATGATATTTCATTGGATTATTCTTAGCAAGGACTGAAGAGGTCTATTTGCAGAGATGAACGAATGCCAATTAACATAACATGGACATTCACCAGTTCCTAGATTCATAGACTACTTACAAGAAAGTTAGTTGTGATATCTCATTTATCTTAATATAATTCATTAAAAGGTCATGCATAATAAATCAGACCTGCAGCAGCACCTGGAGTTAAGTGGCTGAAGTCTGTGGATTAGAACTCATGTCACTCTCTAAAAACTTTAAATTAAGATCAAGTGTTCATCTCTAGTTATTTAGTTTATTTAATAGAAATGTATGAGATACCATTTTATGATGTACACACTGATAATGCACAGGCTTCAACTAGAAGAGAATAATCTTCTCCTAGCCTCCTCATTGGGAATATGTAAAACAAGGGGTTTTTTTCTTCCTGAAATGTCAGCATGAGACATTGTTCAAAAGGAGACAGCTTGTTTCATCTGGAAGTGTCTATGCTATCTTTTCAGTGTAAAAAAAATTCTGAGACAAAACCCCAGCCTTTTCACATTCTCATATTTTTTTACGAAGGCTTAAGAACTGCAAACAGTCCTTAACATTTTTCTTTGTCCCAGGCCTCCTGCACTGCTCTCTCACAGGTCCTGATCTAGTATTTTCCTAAAAAAGCCCTCAACATATTCCAACTAAAACTTAGCCAAGTAGGAATTTCAGAGGCAGAGCAATATTTTTTCCAATACTGAAATATGAAAACTTGGCTAGTTGTTTTCTGGAGAAATGTGTTTGCAGGAACAAGAAATATTTTTCAGAGGAAATTCCACAGCTCATCACTCAGGAAGGAGGGTCCAAAACAAACCTTTGGACAGCAGAATTTTACTACAGAGGCAACAAGATTACTTCTCCATGTTCTGAATACAAAATTTCTGAAACAAATACACAACAAATACTCTCATGACCCAAGGAAAATATATATCTGACCTTGATAATTTCTGCAATCCACATTCTGTGTGATCAAGTCTATAGTCACATCAAACAGTGTTGTTTTATTTAAAAAGTTATTAGATTGAAAGCTGTCCTAAACCAACATGAAGATACTTTCCACTTTATTATACTAATAATCTTAAATGGTTGAATCTGCTGCCTTGTAACAGAACTTTGCAAAGTAGACAAAAATTGAATTGGTACTCAGAAAAGCTACTTCTCAAAAAGAAGACCACATCCGATGTATCTACACATTATTTCCCTTACTCTTCTTAATGAGAAGGGAATTGTTTTCAATGTTAAATATTTATAAAATACATGCACCACCAGAGAAGTAGTTTTACATTCCCAGCTGTTACAGCATACAGTGGAATAAAGACCAGGTTCTAAGCACATTGGATTAAATGGGATCCAACCCGCTACCCAATTAGTTCAGAACTGGTGTCTAAATATACAGCATTTTTTTGTGTGTCACCTTAACCAAAAAAACATGCTCCTACAGAGGAGAATTAAAGGGGCAAAAACAATTCAAAATTTGGGAACATTCTTCAAGCACACAGGAAGCCGGTGGCCAGCTTCTCATCATGATTGTGAGCTCTGTCAGGGGCTTTCTCTTATGGTGGAAGCAACTTCAGAGAATACAAAAAAGTAAAGCTTGGGGTCATCAGAAAGAGAACCTGACACAGCACACTCTGACCTGGGAAAGCTTTGCCAGTGATTCAAAAAGCATTTCCAACATCTATTAACTTGTGAACGCCTTGAAGTTTTCCCATCAACTGGAGACCACCACTTAGCAAGTGCCAGGAGACTCTTCCCTTAATTGCTTTTCCCTGACTCATTAGCACTGGTCCAGGGATGCTTCTTCCAATGGGATCTGTGGGCCAAGGGGTGAAAAAGCACTGAATTTTCAAGAGAAACAGAAGAGCCAAAGGCAGTATCTGATTCCAGACAAGTTTTATTTCATTTGTCTTGTCCTCACTGTGGCTCAGCAGCTGCTCCTGCGGGTACGGGAGTCAGAACAACACCAGCAGGTATTTGTTATCCATGCTGTACCATCCTCTGGGCTGCTATCAGCCCACCTCAGATGAGCAGGAGAAGCCAGAAGCAGCATTTTGCCCACCAAGGCTTGCTAGTACAGACTTAGACAAACAGATATCCATATTGATGTTATTTATTACCATTAAGCATTTGTAAAATTCATGCCTGGTAAATAAAAGTTTTCAGTACTAATACAAGTACCTGACATCTCTTCCTAAAGGCCTGTTCAGTAACCACTGAAAACAAAGGTATTTAGTCCTGTTGAATTAACAAAACTTTTTAGCCAGGTCTTGAAGGAGTGGCTTCCACTCCAATTGAACAAGCCAAAGCCCAAAAAACCTACCCAAACACCTGGACTGTAACATTTGAAAAGCAGTCCCAATGGCTGGTAAGTTCTTGTTGAATTCTTATGCCCTTAGAAATCTCAGCACCATTCATATCAGTATGATTATCAAAAAAAAAAAAAACAGAAAATCAGAAGTAAATAATAATGTCCTTCAGGCATTAACACTTGTGGTGTGAATTTTCCTTTCCAGTTCAGGCACTCAAAACAGTGCTGAGTAGTTATCTTCACAACATCCTTCCAAAGACCAGAAACGATGAGAAACTGAAGGTAGGAAGATGGAGTGATGCAGCCCATGGCCAAACAGGGAAAAAAAAAAATTATCTTGCAAGCACTAGGCTTGTATTCATATCGTTCTTACCCTCGATCTGTACTGCTTGAATTTTAAACCTGCAGAGACAACTGAATAATGCAAGAAGCTATTCACTAAGCTCTTCAAATAAATCGTGTGCTTTCACCTCACTGCTGCTTTTTGCTAGGGGCTGGCTGCAAGGTTTTCTTTGTAGCATGCTTACAACTGTTTGCTAATATGTCCTTTTCTCTGCCCAATCCACAGAAAACATGGGGTGGTTAAAAGCAAGGAGACAAAAGCAGTCTTTTTTCAAGCAACTAAAGACAGTTCTTCCCACAACACAAGGCTATGTGGGGCCCCACAGTGCAATCAGGCAGATGCAAGGATCGTTGCTGTGGGCAACCCCTTACCCCATGGCACATTCCGGAATCAGGACCGGGATGTCATTGGCCCTACTTGTCATACGCAGTGGTACCTTAACCCAGGGAGTCTCAAGAGGGGGGCTGCCACCAGAAAGATCATGCTGATGATCCATTCCTGAGCGGTGGATAACCTGTGACGTACCCCTTGGTACATGACTAACAGCACTTTCAGGCCCTGCTTAGGAGAGCATTGACAACATGACTACGGGGAACAGGCAGCTTAGAAGAGGTGAGAGAGTACTGGCAAGAAGGGAAGGAAACAAATCTTGTGTCTCTGTTTATGGAATAGAAAATGCAAGAGAACGACAGAAGAGTACACTGTGCACTTACTGACCCTTCCTCATTGCACACACCTACGTTAAAGACTAATTCTCTGGCTCAGTCAACACTGTGCCAGTAATGACAGGACACATCACAATCATGCAAACAACAAACATCTTGCACCACTGGTCCTACTACATGCATATGTTCCAAGCTCCCTGGCACAAGGCCTGTTGTCCTGACGTGTGAACACATCCTGCTTAAAACGGTGGCACCGCCTATAGCTACAGCCATACAAATACAGAATGGAGTAGTTGTGTGAAAGTCATAAGAACACCACACAAGAAAAATCTTAGCTTAGAAGTAGGATGCTTGAAACTTTCTCCAGTTGCACTGTGTTTACAAACAATTCAAGATAAGTCTAAAAATATTCCAGTAAATTATTCACTGTACGTAATTATGAATAGTCCAATCATCTCTAACAAAATTACAGTTTTGTTTTGCAAAGTTGCACTTCCCAGAAAATTATATATTAACTCTTTATAATCTTAATGAAAATTAATATAAACTCCCATGCTTGCATCTGACTTTTCAGTCCCTTATGACTTTTTGAGCATACAAAAATGTTTTTCTTTAATTCTGCTACTTTTATCTTTCTGTTTATTTTCTGCCCTAATACCTAGAACTGTATTACTAGATATCAAGATTTCACCTCCTCTTTTTTTAAAAGCACACCATTCTAGATTCAGTGTTAGCATATTAAAAATAGGTACCAAAAGTTGCTGATAGTTTTATGGGCAACATCAGTCTCTGATAAAGTACAACAACAAACTTATTAGGCAGTACTCCAGCCTGTTATGACAGTTTCCTGTCTTTTTAGATCCAGACAAAAATTCTCCCTAGTTGTACTTCTGTATATTCCTAATAGCAACACTTTACTGAACAGTTCGATTAAAGGATAATACAAAAAAAAAAATACAGTATGTTAGTAAAATAAGTAAAATATGGCTTCCAAAAAACACAATATGTAGCACTATGTAATAGATGTACTATTCTTTTCCTTTTCAACCTGTACTTTTTAATAAAGAGACATTGTCATAATACTTCACCACCTTTAGGAGGGTGTTCCGTTCTCGTAAGTGTGTCGACAATCACCTTGTTATTCTGAGCTAATGAGCAGAGGGAATCCAATAACCAATATGAATCCTTTCAATGGAGTTGTAGTCTTTGATAAAAGAGCATGAACACACATTTCAATGGTAAAATAAACATCTGGTGACAAAGCTCTGTAGCTAATAGTATGGGTTGCATTCCCTGCTAGCTCCTTAGACATCCTCATTAAAGCAACAGCCAATTGAATTATGAACTATGCAGATTGATATCTGATTTACCTCTCATATAACACTTTTCACTCTTCTCTTCCATTTGTAGAATATGAATAGAAAAGCTGTGGCTGCATTTGAGTGGGGGATGAAGCAAATCCGTCACTTGTCACTCAGCAGAAGCAAAGTAGTTCACAACTGAGTGAAGAGTTGTTGATTTCTCCCCACCCCTTTGCAAGGCAGCAGCTATTTGAAGTATACAAAGCCAAAAACGCAGAGGCAGTTGGCACTTTACAGGTACCACAGGCAATGAGACGACAGCAGAAACTAGGGACTACCAGTTGGAGGTCACAACTGGTCACTGCTAACCATAGTTGGGGGCAAAACTAGCCTCAGGCTGTCTTGAGACATCATCTTTCTGTAGGGGAGTGCATTTTTCTCTACAGTAAAACTCCTATTGATGTAAAAAAGGACAACATTAGGTGTTACGGAGGTTGACATGCAGCACCGTCATTTGCAAGAGACAGCAAGGAACAGATATTGTTAATAACTCTTGAAATAATAATTAGATTCATCTGAACACTAAAAAGACAGAGTGAGTAAATAATGCACTAACAGACAAAAAATTCCCAACAAACCAGAACGTGAGTAAAACATGCTACATAACCATCTGCAGAGGCAGTCAAATCACTACATGTGCTTTGTCAATTGGTGAGTAAGAAATATTGACAGATTTCCCAAATATTATTCAGCTAATTATGGTAATGTTACCAACATTGTATCACATAATTACTAAGGAGAAACTCATGGGAACTCAGGTCTGGTTGCTCCAGTGATGGAGACTATCAGGTCCCATGCACTGGGCTCACCACCAGCCAGGAGTATTTCAGATTACTTTGTTCTAGTTCCCATCATAGCTGGCAGGCTGTGGTCAGCTGGATGTGGATTAGTTTGTACTGTCGATTAGCTTGCACTGTCGATTAGCTTGCACTGTGATTTCTGAATCACAAGAAAATAAAAATTCATGACTGTGAGCTGTCCCTCAGAGTCTTAAGCTTTGTCTTGGATGAGAGCTAGAGCACTGGAAAAACACACAGATCTCCCAAGGATGTCACCAAGGGATTGCTCTTACTCTCCTGCAACAAAGATGAACTTCAAGCTTCAGTTTTCTTTCTTTTCCACGGAGTTTTTCTGAACTTTGGATCAGAATGTGATTGTGTCAGTTTCTGGATGCATGCTGAATCAATAGTTTCAGAAAAGAAATGGATATATTCTCTCTCTGATCACTAGGATGGCTGAGTTACCACAGTATCAACAGTACAGAGACATCTGTTAGGCAAGCCCTTTCAGGACTGCTTTCTGGATATGAATGTCCTAGAAAACACTTTGCACAACTAGACATCAGAAAATATTCTTCCAAGTCTCCATAAAGTTAAAGGGACAGGTAAATGGGACCAGTACATCTCCTCCCTCTGGCCTTCTTGGCTCTTCTTTGGTTTGTTCATATGGCTTGCAAAGATTTTGCATCAAGCCAGCACAGGGTATAAGGCAAATTGGATTACAGGTGGCCACATTCTGTCTGGCATAATAGAGATTACAAGAATGTTGCAGTGTTGCTCATGTTGAAGCAAATCTATTCATACACAGATTTTTATCTTCAGGAAGGCAAGCTGACAATGGAAAACCTCACAAAACTTTTATATAAATTCTTTACAGCCCACATCTACCAAGTGAAAAAAAAAAAAAAAAAAAAAAAAAAAAAAACAAAAACCACTAAAAAAAACAAAAAA
>NW_010107839.1:12662-18134 GCF_000699245.1 Pterocles gutturalis
AAGAAAACTCATTGAAAGCAAGAAAAAAAAGGGCTATGAGCAATTCTATCTTTACTGAATCTGAAATAAAAGCAAATAATAACCCAGTTCATTTCAGGAGCTTTCAAGAGCATTTGTCTATTTTGTTGAGCTAAATTAAAACGAATGCACGTGCTTAACTGTGCCTAAGCAAAAATAGTTACCATGGCTACAGGGGAGTTTTTCTAAATGAAGTACAGTGTATAAAATAATCAACCAAAATGACTATGTATAAACTGAAGGCAGGTGGGCATGCCATTTAAAAATACCAAGTAAACAGAAAAAACCCTCAGTAAAAATAATTCCTCAAGATTTATGCCATTAGCTTAATTATATCATGAATAAGATCATGGGAATGGGGAGAAAGAAAGGATGAAAGCAAATTCTTGAAAAATCATCCATTTAGTATTTATAATACTAGCTACAATGGAGCTAACAACATGACAACATACTAATACAGGTAACTAAATTAATATATGCTTTAAGACACAACTCAATAGAGCTACTCTTTATAGAGAGCGCTGTTTGAGACACCACATAAGGTCCATTTCTAATTAAAGAAGCTGTATTGATCCACAGACAGAGAAAAGAAAACACAAAGCAAAGAAACTATATTTTAGAGACAAGAGCCTGTGTACAATAGAGGCTCTACACTTTGTCTTAGAGATGACCCTTTCCCTCTCCACAAGGGAGAACAACATCTGCATCTGTAACAAAAGAATGACAATTATCCACAGGAATAAAACTTGATTAACTAGAGAGACTTACTTAAGAGGATTCTTCCCTCCCTTCTCACTTTTTGTCTTTTTCTTGATTTACATCTTAGATCAAATTTGGGGTTTTGTGAAGGATTTCTATATGTAATTGCACTATTTGCCTGAAAAGGACCTAATGATTGATGGAAAACAAGCACTTTGAGAGACAAGACTCCTACTATCTTGTTCAGCACTATAACATTATAGATGAATAAGAGTAAAAAAGAGTTAATAGCTTGCCTTAGGAAAAGAAGGTAGGAAGTAGCCTCACTGCTTGCATTGGGGAGAACTGTGAAGCCTGGCAGGAGCTCCTCCATCTGTAGCCACCATCAGAAAAAGGCAAGTGAGTAAGGAGAAGAGTCTCTCTTGAGCCTCCTAATAGACGTATCATCTCACAGGTAACAGGTGTAACGATGAGGAGCAGCTGATGAAAAGCAAGGGTTGAGAGAGGCTTTAGGAAGAACAGAGGATTTCCTATAGACCACCTGATTGTCATGAATGACTAGAGGAACCTATCCTTTAACAGCTTCCCTGAGGACCAGCTGTCTGTTGTGCGTTCTTCATTGTTCACATGAGTTAGAGAAGGAGCACAGTGAGAGATTGATGACTCCTGTGGCAAGAGGTTGAGTTTGAGAGGGCTCTCAGCAGAGAAGGCTCTCCATATCTAAAGACTAGTAGTGGGACAACTTCATGCTGTCCTTGCTTAGAAGAGCACACAGTGGGAGTTGACTTCTGCCTTCTGGTTTATCTGCCTGGTACTCTCCCACTAAAACCCTTTTCCTCCTTGGTGCATGACATAAAGTGTACCTCTGTGAGCTGGCTCAACACCTGCTATGCCGCAGAAGAAAAGTGGAGACCTCTAATTTATAAAGCGATTCAAGGAATCCATTAAGTTTTGAATTCCAGAGGAACTCACTCATTCGGTACTTGCTGTCATGATCTGAAATACCATAGGTTCTTCTAGCAGTAGTGTTAGCACCTGTTCATTCACTGGATCACATCCTGCTTGTAGTAGAGAGTCCCTTGCTTTGGAAATCCTTGTTTTAAGGTCATAGTCTGACACGATATTCTGGAAAAAACAAAGCTTGACTGACTGACCTGGAAACCCAATGTAAGTAGTAAAAAAAAGTACAAAGACAAGGATACTGCATAAGAGTGCACAATGTCTGTAAATTAGATAGGCACAATTAACTTTCAGTTATAATGTACTGTAACAGAACAATAAATATTCCCTAGTGTTACATAATTGTTTTTATTAAATATATAGATGCTATCTCAGCTATATTCCTGTTAAGTCCTCTTTGTACATTAAGCAGAGAGAGGTTATAAACCAGTGAGATTTTGCTACTTTAGAGCTGGAACTGGACAAGGCTGTAGGAAAGAAAGACAATTGCTACAGAAAACTCTCCAGCCAAAGCTCTGGACCTATAATTGAAAGTAGGATTAGGTAAAATGGTGTAAGAAGACCTGGACACAGGGACTTTCAGAGCCTCAACTTTCCTAACATACTACACAAATTTAGCAAGACTGGATTTTATAATCCAGCAACCAGAGAATTATTTTAATATCTTCAAAACATGTGAATACTACAGGATAGTAGAACGAAAACAGCTCTGGTTACCAGATGAATACTTAAAATAAAACTTTTCATACAAAAATGCAAGTTAAAGAAGACTGCTTAGTTGTTCCAAAGACATTAGAAATAGTAGAACTGTGGAGTGGTTAATTATTTTCAGTACAAATCACAAGGAAGGAGATGGTGCTCATACTGTTATTTATTTCCTGATTCTTTTGAAAGCAGTATTGGCTAATAACTGGCTACCAGCTGTTGACATATCTGGTCTTTGAGCCCTGGAAAGGGTTAATGGAATGAGGACAGAGGGCAGTTAATTTACAGTGTTAACTCTTCTTTGAGAGTCGAAGAGGCATATTTTTCTTTCACAGGTAAGGAGTTCAAAGTCTTTGCCTTGATTAAAAAAATATTTTTTAATATTTTACAAAACCAAAACCAGCAGAGGCAGGGAGATCTAGATGCAGGTTTTGAAGGGTGATTTACCAGAGAGATGCTAAAGGAAGTTTTCTTCTAAAATGAAAATATTGTAACATATTTGGAAAACACTTTTGTACCTAATGCAGTGGGACCCCACAGGAAAGACTGTATTTTGTACTTGAGGTTCACATTGTAAGAGCAGGGTCTTTATGAAAGTGGTAATTACAGTGACAGTATTTTTATTAGAGACTCACATTTTTTCTTAACATCTTTTTATTATAGCAACAGTGCTACCAGTAACACCAAGGGTATTAGTTGTTACCGTTATTTATCATAGCTGGTTTTCCTCTCTGTGCTTGTTCCTGTGCATTCTGAAATATCTTCTGTGCTTCTGGTAATACAACATGTTCCCACTGGGAAATCCTTACCTCAAAAAAAAATTAAGTCCACAGTGCAACCAGTTGGTCTGAATTCTCTGAGGCTACACATGATGTTATTCCTACACAAAGCTGTCATTCACAGATCACAGATGGAATTCTTTAAATTAATTCACAGTTCAAAGCTGCAGTGTCCTGATGTGGTCTTGCTTGCTTTTAGTAATAACCTATGATCCCATCTTAGATTTTGCTCATCACGTAGCTTTTTCTAACTCTCTGGCCTCACAAGTGTGTGATTTAGGCAAATTCTTAAAGAATTTTTCTTCCAAGTTGCTCGGCATTGGCCTGTTTACAGTGGTGTATGAATTGCTCAAACAGCAAAAATGCAGTGTACTCTAAAATATGAACTGGTTGAGGCTAGTCAGCAAATTAGGCAGAAAAGCTGACTTAGTCCAAACAATAACATGGATTTCTGTAGTCCATGTATAGCAATAACATCCTGGTCATTTTGCAAGGAGAACTGTGGGACTGTAAAACAAAAGACCCCAGTAGTCTGTCTGGAAATGAGCCTAAGTGGCAAATAAAATTATGATTGTGACTTATTGCTACCACAGTCCAGAGGTCAACTTCAGTATCTGGAAGAATGGAGAGCAGGATGGAGCAAGCTTTCTCAATCCCACTATCTTCTAGGATGCTGAAATGTATTCAACACACCAAGGCCTTCACTCTCAATGATCTTGACCAAACCAAGTCTGAAAGGAGGCTTCACATAGTATTGCTCCCACCCCTGGAACCAACATAAAAAATATTTCAAATTTGGGACTTCTATTCCTCACTTTTTTTACTTTCCCACTTTTTATTGCTTCTCTCCTGTTGTTTAATAAGAGCCTTGTTCCAGCAACGGTGCATGCTCTGCAACACCGCTGTGAGCTGCTGACCAGAAAGACAAAAAGAAACACTTTAAGCAGTCTGATATTGAAAAGGGTTTGACAAATCTTTGAGTAGCTCAGTTTGCATGGTGTGCTAGTCTCTCTCCAGCAGGATTGCTGCCAGTGGGACACTGAAAGACAAGCATTAGCTATTCTTGCTGTCAAGGCTTGAGATATTACCACCCCCAATTGCTCATCCTGCACCTTTACCAGAGGTTACTTCCAGCAGGGATGGTTCAAGAAATGTACATACGTATCTTAGCCTGCCTTCGTAGTTTAAACTGATGATAAAAGTTGGTCAGAGCTGGAACACAGGACTGTGATTTGGAGAGGGGTAAGATCGAAGTGCACATTTCCTTCTGTCTCAGACAGAGGGACAGGGGAGACAACCAAGGAGGAAAATACCTTTGATTGCCACAGCAGATGGTAGAGCTAATTTGAAAAAGTCTATTGGTAAAGGTACCTTTTCTCTTCACTTTGTGGGTGATTTTCTTGTGTTTTCAAGGATATAGTTCACCTCAGTCAACTTTCTCTTTTCATCCAAAAGCTTAATTATTTTTATCCAAAAGCTTAATTATTTTTATTTTAATACCGTATAGAAACTTGACAAATGGTTTTCCGTATTAAAATTGTTTCCAGCTAAAGGAAAAGAGAAAAAGGGCATTGTTAAATTGAAAGGCCTGCAGAAAATTTTGCATTGGAATGCAGATTTTTTCTCTTTATTTTTTCCTCTTTTTACTGGAAGGTTAAAAAACATTAATAGTGGTTGTTTGCTGTGAAACTGCAGAAATGTAGGTCTCAGCATTTAATTCCACAAGCCTTACTGAACTCTTCAATGGAGTACAATAACAAATATCACGTTACAGCTTTCACTCCTGTGCCCAACGTTGAGCATGTTTCAAAACTTCACAAGTTTCACAGCAAATATGTATCAGTTTCACTGTTAGCAGTAAAACTCTGATCATCCCATTCCCATGGAAAAAATGAGTCACAGTGTCCCAAAAACAAAAATCCAGGTAATCTAGAATGCAACATATGAACAAGAGAGAGAGGCATTGGAGCTTGTAGCATAGCATTTTGTAGCCAGAAAAAGATGCTTTTTTCTCAGACAAATTATTCCTGGAAAAGCACTCCCTTGTTTCTTATTAGGAGGCAAATGAATATTTTCCATGACAGAAGGGATTCTCTCTTCTCCTAAATATTTTTTTCTTTGCAATTGCTATTCAAAAGGTGCTAGTTTGATCCTTTACAGGACCACGTTTGGAAGCACACTCCTTCAGGAGTGTGTGTGCAGTGTTATGCAACTTGTTACCTCACTTATTTGAGGGAGGTGGGAAGGAATCGATGCTTGTGTGGTTATTGGCCTACGGAGTACAGTCAGGCATCCCAGAGGAGCATTCCTG
>NW_010107839.1:18165-23881 GCF_000699245.1 Pterocles gutturalis
GCCTAAGCTCTCAAAATTATTTTCAGATCTTGCCATTTTAGTACAATAACTAACTTTTAACTAGCCCATAGAAACAGATAATTAGTACATCATGCAATAGAGTATTTTAACAGGAAATTAAGGCAAGGGGTGGAGCAAAGATCTCCATACAGATTACACAAGTTTGAAAATACGAGTAGTGGTATCACTGTGTTGAGTCTTCCTCCCATGAATAATCAGGTTTGCTCATTCCAAAAGAGAACATTATAACTTCTCTATTACGTTTAAGCAGGATGGATGTGTGGAAAGCTGATGACTGCAGTGCTGACCAGCATTCTTCTTGCATAAATTTCAATAGATCACCTTGTATGGCACTCTATATGTAAATTTACTCTCTTGGCCCTAGACTGGTAGCCCAGAAATAGAAAAGAAAGCAAGTGAAAATCAGTTCATTTCTAAATTTTCTGATTGTAACAATACAAACATGGTTCATGCAGTCATAAAATCAATTATAAGGTGAATGTCACAGTAAATAGGAACCCATAAAAAAATAGAATGCTTGAGCATGAAGGACCATGACTTTTCCTGGGGAAAAATAAGTAGAAATATTTTTTAATTGTCTTTGAAGCCTGAAAAGTATGTCCTGAAAATCTTAACACCAAGAGCTAATTTACAATGCAGGACTAAAACGTGGCTTTGTCATGCTCTTCCTCCTGGCCAATTTTTTAATTTGGGACTCTATGGTATCATTTTGGAGTGACTTTGTTCAGCCAAAAGGAAGGAACCGGACGTACACAGTGACCACTTGCATGGAAAGTAGCAAATGTGAATCTGAGCAAAATACCTCCACAAGCCCTCATATGTCATCTCCTAATTTCTCAGCAGGACGGTGGTATGGGACATGGCAACGGGTGAGGCTCTACAAAGGATTTGACGGCAGTGCTTTCTAGCCCTCTTGTATAATTTTAAATATGTATGCTTGGATGTTTCTCTCCAAGATAACAGCCTGAAAAATAAAATATTAATTTGAGGTAAAACAGTTTTTTACTTTATTGAGGCACATAACAGTTTCAGTATACATAAGCTTTAAATAATGTGTAGTTTCATTGGAAGTGTTCTGCAAAATTAGAATGTCTCTATTCTTTTTTTATTAAACTGTTTGACTTGATGCTTCTTGTACTGAAAAATAGATAATGAACACGAAATAATCTGCTGGATGTGATAATCACTTTATATTATTTCCTCTGATTTGTTTTTGGCTCTGTTATCAATGCATATTAACTCCCCTTTGGATGTGATTGTGGGCTTTCATCAGTTTCATGCTTTTTTTCAGACTCGGGGATGCTACTATTCTACTGGAATAAGTAAGACTGTAATCAGGTTTTCCATCTTTCTGTGCAGTACAATTCTCAGAAAGGATTTGTTTTCTTTGTAGCTCATAATTTTCTTCCTCGATCAATATGCAGTGCGATTGGTGCCTTTACACTCTGTACTACTTTGTTGATCTCTGCTGATTATTTTAAATTCACATGACAAAAGCGTCATTTTCTATTAAAATGGGTAATAAAATCAGGCAAAATGAACAGAAGAGTGCATTGTAACACTTGCCAACACAGCTACAGTTGATGGTTTTGGAAGTTACATGTAAAATCACTGGCAGACTTCTAAGACCCTTCCAAGTGAAATAATAAATGCTAAAGCTACCTCTGCAATAAAAAAAGAAAATATTTCAAATACCAATAAGCAGAAATAAATTTTAATAATCTATCCTACCAGGAAAAACGTAAGAATGGTGGAGGCTGACCAGGTAAGTCACACACAACTAACAATGTTAAACTTATTGGAGAGACATTATAGAATTATGTAGCATATGGGTTTAAATTTCTTTGGCTGCTGTTGAAAACAGGCTACACTTGATACCTATAAACATTCCTAACATAGAGCTGGATTGAGCACTCTGATATGTGTGAAGGAGATTACTTGTTCCTGACTTGCAACTGCACCAAGATGCATGATTTACAGGAGAAATTTAAGAGACTTGTTCAGATTAAAAATGGAATAGCTACTTAATATAAAAATATTTGTAAAGTGGATAACTGTCCCTATTTCTCAGTAGTACTGTGGGGCAGTCAGATACTAAGATGAATTATGAAATAAATTGAAGAGATTCAAAATCATGCACGTTGACACTGTGCATCTCAATCTATTAATGCTATTGCCTTCCTCTATTTCATTTTTAGTCATCTGAATTTAGGCTCCAATTTTCTTCTAATCTTGCTGCATTGACAATAGACCAAGGCACTTAAAAAGGGACAAAATCTGCATGTGAGAGTGGAGGACCCACAGCATCACATCTCCTACACGTGGTCCTGAGCTCCTTCCTCGGGCCCGGGCCATGAAGGAGAGAGGAGGGTCTGAGCCCAGAGCCATTCCATCAAAGCTTGTCCTCCTGGCATGAGGAATCCCTGTCCCAAAACAGAAGACAGATGGGAAGGTCTGCAATGTTTCCATCTCCAGAGATTCCCACAGAACAAAACAAGCTGAATGTTTCACACAGTGGTGGCATTGAGCTTTCTCAGAGCTTTTTCTTTTTGCCAGAAAATCCTCCAAAAATGGTCCCAAAATTGTCTGATTTTCCTAATGTATTGCATTGAACTTCTGTGCTTATCTATTTTTTCTATCTTGAAGGGATTTTTCTGGAAGAAATGTGCTGCAGACATCTGTTTCATTGTGGGTTTTTTTCCTGGATTTCAGAGATGGAGCTTTCAAACAGTATCTAATACCACAGTTAAGAGCTGATTCATTTGCTTTGGTTCCCGGGACCTGCCTGAAAAATACACAAAGTCTGGTCACTTCTTTGCTAGAAACTTATTCTTTGACAATCTGCTCTTTTACACTGTTGCCGTAATTGGCTTTTCCCTTTAGTAGTCATTTAGTGAAAATGTTTTTTAAAATACTTATCTTGTCATAGTATGGCTACTTAAGTTTTAGATTATGTTTCCAGGTGCTCCTATTTATTCGACTATCCCTCTGGTTCCAAATTGCTTAAATTTTGTGCTTCCACATTGCTTTTCCTTCTCTGTCTACCTTGGTGGGAGATGTAAACTCTTGGAATAGTCTCTCTACTAAAATATAGAGGCTTTAGAGTCACTTTCTCCTATACATTAAAAAGTAAACCAATCCCAATGAGCAGTTTTTAGCATGCAAGCGTTATTTGCTGCAAACTAAGCTTGCAAAAGGTACTGAACTAATTGGCACAATGTGTCTTTCTGTGCACTTTTCTTATTTCTCATTATTTTTTGAAAATATATTTTTTAAAAATCCTGAGGGAGTTTTTTGCCTTCAGCTGTCTGTAAGTCAAGATTGTACATTTATTTCTGCTAGTACTTTCTCTATTGTCCTACTCAGATAGTGCCCTGAACATGAGATAAATCTTATTTTGATGGGGGATTTCAGATTTTTAGAAAACATTCTTGATCCAGAGAGGGCTTTAAATAAAACAATTAGAGAAATGGAGAGAAAGAGATGCTAAACAGAGGAGGTTTTTGTTCCAGGTTTACAAAAGCCTTTTTCTTCTCTCCTTTCCCTAAGGAATGGCTTACAGATAAAACAAGTGAATCAAACAGCAACCAGCTTGGAGGCTTGCTTTTCATCCTCATGCAGACAAGTAAGTTTGCAGGCATTTTGAAGCAAGCTGGAAGGCCATATGCCTGGGCTCCCATCTCTACCAAATGCTCGCTCCACTTGTACATATCTCACGCATCCCTGACACAAATGTTGGGGTATTTCTGCAGCAGGTGTCTGCCAGCTCTCCTAACTGGCTATAGGATACTGATTTCACTCCTGAAGACACAGTTATGTAGTCTCTGTGACTTCTACTTTTAACAAATGCTTTGGAAAGAATATTCTTCTGGATTTAAAGCCAGCAAGGCACTCCTTTCACCTGTTTCACCTTTCTCCTCAATGCTGAGTGACCCCTGAGAAGTGAGGCAACAAACTGTTTCTTTAACACTTCAGAGAAGAAAGTCCAGCCATCAGAAAGCCTGGTCATGGGGAATAGTGCAAGCACCTTTTCCAAACACAATGCCTGCCACCTTTGGGCAGGAGATGAAGAGCAGCCCATGTAATGGCCCAGGCCACAGGCTATCAGCTGCCAGGAGACTGCCTTGTGCTGCCTCATTCCTAGTTTCAAAAATCTTTCATTTTAGACTGCAATATTAATGAGTTATGCCCTGAGTCTGCTCCCACTGAAGTTCAGGACAGCTTAATAATTGTTTTAATACAAGTAGAATGAGGTCCTGAATCTTATCAATTGTAAATTCTGTTAGGCAGATGAATAGTCTTACAGTGTATGAATTATCCATCCAAATACACGTCAGTTCCTCGAAACAGTTCTAATCTGTTAAGCCATGTTTAGTTACAAAGTTAATTTAATAAGGTTCACCTCACCTGAATTCTGAATTCACCTGATACTCTAATCATGAGCAGTGGAAGAAAACATGGAGGATAGAAGATTGACTTTGGCTAGATGCATTAACCTCCTTGAAAATTTAATCTGAACTGTTTAGTGCTTATGTACATAACCCTCCTCTGTTCCTTCTGTTCTATATTGCTTTCTCATTTTTCAAAGCTTTGTCCAAATTGCCTTCACATAATTAGCTCAAGGGAAAACTTGTAGTGACCCTCATCTTTAAATAATCCTACCTTTTAAAGCAGATCACAACAGTTACGTCACTCTTCTACATCTTGTGTTAACGAAATGGAAGAATATACTCAAGAATTCTCCAGCAATAGCGTCTGTGGCATAGCTGAAGCCCACCGGTTAAGACAACTCCATAGGGTTCAGGGTCCTAAACATTCACCAACACAACATCACACCCTAGCCCTTGAGCGAAGTGTTATTCAGTAGCTACCTAGGTAGGAGTACTCAGACCTTCTCTTTTGTGAAACAGGGAGCACCTATGGTTAGACTCCCCAGGTGAGGCAATGGGAAGAGGTACCCGTGTTATGCTCTTTCATGACTCCCTGTAGTCCTCCATATCTCCCTGTAAGTCCCCTGGCTAGTCCAGTTCCTCCACATCAGATCCCTGTTTACACAAAGTTTCAAGAACTGATTCTCACAAGGCTTACGTAACTTAAAAGAAACCGTCTGGTCTGAATGGTCTTAAGGTCCATGCAGTCCTGCTGATAAATAACAAGTACTGCTCAGTGTGGTACAGGACAACACCTTCCAAACTATGCAGCAAATTAGAAAAAAAAAGAATCATCTGTTTCATGAGAGACATAAAGATGGATTCAGCAATCAGTGAGTAAAACGATACAGTTATGAGAGCTGGAACAGAACTGATGTGTTGTGT
Organism: Pterocles gutturalis; assembly: GCF_000699245.1. NCBI lineage: Eukaryota > Metazoa > Chordata > Aves > Pterocliformes > Pteroclidae > Pterocles > Pterocles gutturalis. The sequence continues at coordinate 23,502 of NW_010107839.1, forward strand.
TAGGAAAAAGAGTGCATTTATTTCGTGGGCCAGTGCAATGGGAACAAACACCCTGTTTTCTACAATAAGAAGAAGCTGTTGGTATGGTGGCATGGTAGCCATGCTTCACATGGACTAATTACAAGTTCAGCCCCTTCTAACCTCCCTCTGCTGTCCTGATGCTGGGGAAGCAGTGAGCAGTGCTTTCCAGGTGTCAGAAGCTCAGTGAGGGTGCCCAGAGTAGGCATCTAGGTCCCTTGGAGCTGAGAGGCTCCTGGGCAACCTTACCTATCATCTGGCCCTGGGCTGCACTCAGTGCTCTCCCCTCCTTCCAGGGCAACAGGCAGAGGTGGTCCCCACAATATTTCAAATAGCAGTAGGCATGCTTCACACAGGGTTTC
>NW_010107839.1:23902-50539 GCF_000699245.1 Pterocles gutturalis
TGAACTATTTAATGTGATAGCTCATTGGTCATGTTTGAAAAAGAGTTGTGGTTAACAGCTCAATGTGCAAATGGAGACCAGTGATGAGTGGCGTTCCTCAGGGGTCAGTACTGGGACCAATGTTGTTTAACATCTTTGTCAGAGACATGCGCAGTGGGATTGAGTGCACCCTCAGCAACACCAAGCCAGGTGACACCAAGGCCACTGGCACACAGATGGGACACCTATGCAAACCTCATGAAGTTCAACAAGGCCAAGTGCAATGTCCTGAACATAGGTCAGGGCAATCCCAAGCACAACTACAGGCTGGGCAGAGAGTGGATTGAGAGCAGCCCTGAAGAAAAGGACTTGGGGTTGTTGGTTGATGAGAAGCTGAACATGACCCAGCAGTGTGCGCTTGCAGCCCAAAAATCCAATTGCATCCTGGGCTGTATCAAAAGAAATGTGACCAGCAGGTCAAGGGAGGTGATTCTCCCCCTCTACTCTGAGCCTTTTTAAATTTATCACGTGAATATTCCCAGCAAGAACTTTACAAGTGTTTCAGGATGAAAGGTTTCCTATAAATACAAAAAATTGCCACATTCTCCAAGGGAACAACCCAGACTCAAATTAGGGGACATGTCCCATTATTCTGATTTAGCCTACTGCTTGCCAATCCTACTGTGCTGCTAGAAGTTCCTCCATCAGTGAACAGTCAGCAAAAACAAAACAAAAAAAATTGTTTCCAGCTTCTCCTAAGTAATGAGATTTCCCATTTGGAAAAGGCATTTGGTACATTTTGACACTAGCATGCTACATTACATATTTTGCATAATATGACTCCTCAAATCATATGCAACCTTCATGTTCAGGTTTTCCCTTGCAACCTGAATGTTTCTATGATAAACAAGCAAAAACACAGAACAATTTGGCAACAGTGCAGAGGGTATACTTTTTAATTATTACTTTACTTGTTTTGTTGATCTCACTGAAACTCTCAAATAAAATTAAAAATTCACCCTCTATTATAGATTAATTAACATGGACTCTAGAGTATCCACACACTTAAACTAGATTAGTCTCTTCATCACCTCACCATAGTCAGGCCCTAAGAGAAGTCACGACCTCCCGATACAATATTCCAGACATGCTTAGTCCAGAGAACTTCCTTTGGGCTAGGTATCAGAACCAAAGCAGATTTCCTGCTCCAAGTTCTCTGCAGCTGCTGCATATACTACAAACTGCTCTAAGGAAATTTTTTTAACAGTTCAGGAATGGGGAAAGGGAGAAAGATATTTTTTAAGTTTGCATTCTAGTACTGTCAGAAGAGAGTTCTCAAGACCATGCTATGTAAATACATAAACACAGACACTAACAGTAAAAGATGTTCCCACCTCAAGCATCTTATGAACTGTGTAGCTTAGTTTGGGTGTTGGCGGAAAGGGATATAGCAGATAAGCAGAAAAACAGAACAGCAGCTCACCAGGAACATTTTTTTCTGCCATTCTTTCTTTTTTGTCCCCAAATACATCTCTGAGCACACGTGAGTGTGTGACCACAGAGCTGATTCTGACTTCTTAGCACATCTTACTTGGCTGTTTTATGAGTGGAGGAAGGGAAAGGGAAGGCTGCTGCTTGCCTTCTCAACTTTTCTCCACTGCTATTAGCACTATTTCCTTCATTAGAAATTGCCTGTAAGACACATCCAACCAGCTGGTAGACCATCAGGACATAAAGATAATCTATTTGCAAATAGGAGGGAGAAAGATGCATTTAGAAATGAGGTTTAAAAAAGTGTCCAGCAAAGCATCTGCAAGAAATACCGAGTAGGACATGAGTGAGAACTAGAAAAGACAAGCTCATTATAGACATCAGCTGAGAGCATAGATCTGCTAATGAAAAGTACAGATGGTATAATATTAGGAGCCATTATCAATGCAGGAAGATTGAAATATCATGCAGAAATTACTACATGACCTCAAGGTCGGGGTAATAAAGACTGATTAAGTGAATTCACACAAGGTGCAAAATAATGTATATGTAAGAAATGCCTAGAACTCCTATAAGCTCACACAAGACCATTTCAAAAATTAAAAAGGCACGTTAGCTGATGCCAGACTCTCTATTATACCATCAGTGTAACACAGCCACAAAACAAAGCAAATGTTCTCCTAGGATACAACAGGAAATACATTTCCTGAGAGAATTATTAGTGCCATTGTAGCAGACATTGGCTGCAGCACTTCTTAAATTCTGTCTGCTTTATTGTCATGAACGTGAAGATTAACTCAAGCTAGGAAAGGTACTGTGACAGGCCACTGGCAGACAGATGGGACTAAATGAAGCTGGACCACTTGATCTGCTAGACTGAAGGCTGAGAGAAAAAAGGTGAATGATGTCTGTAAGTACATATTGACTGGATAACCACCAGTGAAAGAGAAGAGCTATTCGAGAGAGAAGGTAAAGCCAGCATTAATAAATGAGTGAAATTGCTATGGATAAGTGCAATTTCACCACGGAAGAGAGGGTGCAAAATCACATGAAGTGCTGTGTACAAGCAAGCTGCTTGGTACCAGCAGAAAAAGTATGACATGAGAGGTGACAGCTAGGATGGTGCAGACAAGATGACTGACTGACTGACTGCCATTGAAGATGGAGTAAAATCCTCTTAAGACAGTAGTATAGAAGAATATCACAGAAATATTAAGGAAGGACCTGAAGGTTACCCGGGCCGGTCACTACTCAACAAAAGTTGTTGGGGAGAAGAACTTCAATCCATCCCACTCCTACCAGTGTGATGCCAGTGCCAGTAATAGATGCCCGGAGCCTGGAGAAGGATCGCAAGTCAGTAGGTGAGCACCTGAAGAGCAGGACAAAGGGAATTCCAGCCAGTAAGTCAGCTTCATCGGGCGCCCGACTTCAGTGCCTCTATGCAAACCTATGTGGCATGGGGAAGGAACAAGAGGAGTCAGAGACGTGCACACGCCTGCAGGGCTGTGATCTTATTGGCATCACGGAGACATGGTGGAATGGCTCGTGTAACAGAGTGTAGGAATTGAAAGATACAGGTTCTTTAGGAAGGACTGGTAAGGGACATGAGGAGGGGTCATCACACTCTGTGTCAGTGACCAGCTGGAGTGCATGGAGCTCTGCCTGGCGAGGGATGAGGAGCCAACAGAGAGCTTTTGGGTCAGGAATAAGGGAGGGCAGGGACAGGTGACAATATAGTGGGGGTGTGCTACAGGCCACCCAACCAGGAAGACTGAGCAGAGGAGGTCCTCTATAGACAGATAGGAGCAACCTCATGTTCACAAGCCCTGGTCCTCATGGGGGATTTCAACCACCCTGATATCTGTTGGAGGGACAACAAATCAGGGCATAAGCAAGCCAGGAGGTTCCTGGAATGTGTTGATGATGACTTCCTCCTCCAAGTCACAGAGGAGCCAACAAGGAGAGGCGCTATGCTGGACCTTGTTCTCACCAACAAGGAAGGGCTGGTGGGGAATGTGAAGCTCAAGGGCAGCCTTGGTTGCAGTGACCATTAAATAATGGAGTTCAAGATCCTTAGTGTGGCAAGGAGGGAGCACAGTGAACTCACTACCCTGGACTTCAGGAGAGCAGACTGACCTCTTTGGGGATCTGCTTGGTAGAGTCCTATGGGATAAAGCCCTGGAGGGAAGAGGGGCCCAAGAAAGCTAGTTAATATCCAAGGATCACCTCCTCTAAGGTCAGGAGTGATGCATCCCAACAAAGAGGAAGGAAGGCAAAAACACCAGGAGGCCTGCATTGGAAGAACAAGGAGCTCCTGAACAAACTCCAACAAAAAAAAAAGAAGCATATAGAGGGTGGAAGCCTGCGATGAATACAGATAAACTGTACAAGCAGCCAGAGATCAGGTTAGTAAAGCTAAAATTCCGACAGGATTAAATCTGGCCAGGGACATCAAGGGCAACAAGAAGAGCTTCTATAGGTACATCAGGGATAAAAGGAAGTCTAGGGAAAATGTGGGCCCTCTGCAGGAGGAAACAGGAGACCTGGTTTCCCAGGATATGGAGAAGGCTGAGGTATTCAAGGACTTTTTTGCCTCAGTTTTCACTAGCAAGTACTCAAGCCACACCACCCAAGTTGCAGAAGGCAAAGGCAGCTACTGGGAGAATGAAGAACCACCCACTGTAGAAGATCAGGTTCAAGACCATCTAAGGAACCTGAAGGTGCACAAGGTCCATGAGACCTGATGAGGAGCATCTGCGGGCCCTGAGGGAACTGGCAGATGAAGTTGGTAAGCCACTATCCATCATACCTGAGAAGTCATGGCAGTTTGATGAAGTTCCCACTGACTGCAAAAGAAGAAACATAGCCCCCATTTTTAAAAAGGGAAATAAGGAAGAACAGGGAACTACAGGCCGGTCAGTCTCACCTCTGTGCCTGGCAAGATCAAGGAGCAGAACCCACTGAAAACTATACTAAGGCACATGGAAAGTAAGCAAGTGATTGGTGAGAGCCAACATGGCTTCACTAAGGGCAAATCATGCCTGACAAATTTGGTGGCCTTCTACGATGGGGTCACAGCATTAGTGGATAAGGTAAGAGTAACTGACATAATCTACCTGGACTTGTGCAAAGTCGTTCGCGGTGTCATGCATCACATTCTTGTCTCTAAATTGGAGAGACATGGATAATGAATAGCCTAGGTGGTCACCCTCAAAGAGCTGTGGTTAACGACTCAATGTGCAAGTGGAGACCAGTGATGAGGGGCATTCCACAAGATCAGTATTGGGACCAGTGCTGTTTAACATCTTTGTTGGAGACATAGACAGTGGGACTGAGTGCACCCTTAGCAACCTTGCCGACGACACCAAGCTGTGTGGTGCAGCTGACAGGCTGGAAGGAAGGGATGCCATCCCGAGGGACCTTGACAGGCTTGAGAGGTGGGCCTATGCAAACCTCATGAAGTTCAACAAGGCCAAGTGCAAGGTCCTGCACATGGGTTGAGGTAATCCCAAGCACAAATACAAGTTGGGAGAAGAATGGATTGAGAGTGGGTGCTGGTAAATGACAAGCTGAACATGACCCGGCAATGTGCACTTGCAGCCCAGAAAGCCAACCATATCCTGGGCTGCATCAAAAGAAGCGTGACCAGCACATTGAGAGAGGTGATTCTGACCCTCTACTCTGCTCTTGTGAGACCCCAGATGCAGTACTGCATCCAGCTTGGGGGCCCACAACATAAGAAAGACACAGACCTGTTGGAGTGAATTCAGAGGAGGGCCACGAAGATGGTCAGAAGGCTGGAGCATCTCACGCACAAGGACAGGCTGAGAGAGTGGGGGTTGTTCAGCCTGGAGAAGAGAAGGCCCTGGGGACACCTTATTGCGGCCTTCCAATACTTCAAGGAGGCCTGCCAGAGAGATGGGGAGGCACTCTTTATCACGGAGTGTAGTGATAGGATGAGGGACAATGGTTTCAAGCTGAAAAAGGGTAAATTTAGATTAGATATTAAGAATAAATATTTTACTGTGAGGGTGGTGAGGCACTGGAAGAGGTTGCCCAGAGGAGTTGTGGATGCCCCATCCCTGGAGGTGTTCAAGGCCAGGGTAGACGAAGCTTTGAGTAACCTGGTCTTGTGGAAGGTGTCCCTGCTCATAGCAGGGGGTTTGGAACTCGATCTTTAAGGTCCCTTCCAACCCAAACCATTCTATCATTACCACAAATACTAGATCAGGCCAGTCACTGCCGACTGAGCAAAAACCCTTGCTGAGAGACTTCTTAATTTCTCAGGAAAACAAGAAAACCTTGGCTTTAAGGAAAATATTTAATAATTTTGCCTCTCAAAGCATCATTTGCAATAGTGGAATAATTCTTCAGTACCATATTTCAAGTTCCTATCTTCCTTTTTCATAGCATGTCACTCTTTGTCAGCTTTATTACTCTGTAGGCACCAGTGCTAGTCTCAGTCTTTTACAAGGCAGAAGACCAGATGTTCCTACCTAACTGTCTTGCAATCTGTGGCCTAGAGACAAGCAGTACCTTTCCAAGAGTTAAGAGAAGAAATTTAACATCATCTTTACCCTGATTGAGCATCTCAGTCTCCATTCCAAAAAGAGAAACTTTATAAAGGAAGCTTTATAAATCCTTCAAACAATATTGAAACAAAAGAGGTGGGTGGGTCTTGCTTGGCTAAAATCAATAAAGTACTATGGCAAGGGAATTTTCTCCCCACAAAAGAAACAGAAAAGAGTAACCACATTACTGCAGAATACTTGCCCCTTCCTATTGACTTGCTTCAGAATTGTTCAGAGTTATCTTATGAACAGGAGGCTGGCATCCGAAAAAGAATGACAGAAGACATGAAAGCTATAATACCTTATCAGTCGTGATTAGCTTTGTTTCATGAATCCTTTGAAATCAAGCTCTGAGGATTTTCCCAGTTTGCCCCTCATTCCTGAAATGCAACTGTCAGTGATGACATGAGCCAGGATAAAAATATTAAGAGAACTAACATTTTGTGCTGGTTTGGGCTGGGATAGAGTTGTTTTTCTTCACAGTAACTAGTATGGTGCTATGTTTTGGATTTGTGCTGGAAACAGTGTTGATAACACAGGGATGTTTCAGCTATTGCTGAGCAGTGCTTACAGGAGCCAAGGCCTTTTCTGCTCCTCACACCACCCCTCCAGTGAGTAGGCTGGGAGTGCACAAAAAGTTAGGAGGGGACACAGCTGGGACATCTGACCCCAGCTGACCAAAGGGATATTCCATATCATATGACATCATGCTCAGCATATAAAGCTGGGGCTCAGCATATAAAGCGGGGGAAAAAAAAAGGAAGGGGGGGGGGGGGTTGTTTGAAGAGATGGCATTTGTCTTCCCGAATAACCATTACACATGATGGAGTCCTGCTTTCCTGGAGGTGGCTGAACACCTGCCTGCCAGTGGGAAGTAGTGAATTAATTAATTTTTTTGCTTTGCTTGTGTGCGTGGCTTTTGCTTTACTTATTAAACCATCTTGGAAACCAACCCATGAGTGTTCTTATGTTTTATTCTTCTGATTCTCTCCCCAATCTCACCACAGTGAGTGGCTGTGTGGAGCTTACTACCAGCTGGGGTTAAACCAGTACACATTTGCTCCAAATTTTCCAAACCTATCTCCTTAAAATAACAATCTGTCACCACATACCTAAGGAGAAGTGCTAGCTATATTAGTTTCCCAAGACAACCAGACTTACCAGACTCAGTCTCAGGAGGCTGGTGAATTTCAGGCAAACTCAGAGGATGCGGACTTTGTTTATTAACATTTTTGCCCATTATTGTTAGTAGGATGAATGGTTTACAAGGTCATTCAGAAACAGTTGCCCAAGTTTGTCTGATCAGCTGTAGGTTTCATGCACCGACAAATGATCATCTCTGTGCAGGGGGCTGCAGCCAAACTATTCGCCCTTGCACAGCCAGCGTGGAGCTGCCCTTCAAAGCCATTCAATGAGCTGGTCAATGGGGCTGCAGCAGCAACCTAGCCCAAACTGAGGGCTTCTACACAACAAACTATTCTGACTCGAACCAAAATTTCCTCAAAACTGAGCTTTGTTTCAACATTTTATGACAAAGTTGAAACTGTTGACAGCACTGAAATTTTCCATGTTGGAGGCCAAGAGAAGAAAGAAGTGTGGTTAGAAACAAAATTTTCTGTCACAAAAGCAGGTGGACAGAAAAAGTTAAAAACATTCAATGTATTTCTTGAAGGCAATTAGTTTGTTCTCAAACCTCCTTCAGCTACTGAAATACCGAACAGTCAAACACTGTCATTTGAGGGTGCCAAGAAACTGCAGAGAATGTCATTTTAGCCTGAAATTAGGTAAAACACTTAGAAAGTTAAAGTAAGCAGTTTTATTCCTATAGGTCTTTGTATAATTTCCATCTAGAGCCTCTCCTTGCTCTGTTTTGGTTTTCAAAATTTAAAGGGACAATTCCCATGCTGTCTACCACCCGCTGTGAAGCAATCTCTTAATTTGCATGAATAAATCCTGACACAGTCTGGAGCCCACGACTGTCTTAAGCAGGAGACAAGCTCACTCTGTTTATGAGAAGATTTTTAGTTCAAACAGCTCAGCTGACTGAAATAGCTCCTGCTGATTGAAAGTATCAGAGAACTGCCATGGGAAAGAGGTAGAGCCCGGGTACTGTGGGGACTGCAGCTAATACACTAAGCCTTTCAGAGTTCCAACATAGAAATTACAACAGGACAAAGTACTGGAAGGAGAAAAAAGTCACCGCTGGAAGGAAGTATCCCACCTTCCACATTCAGTAGGGAAGACAGACCTGGCCATCTGCACTGTTCAAGTCTCAAGGACGTTGGTGGATCTCCTGCAAACTACTGGATGTTGTGTATGATAACTGGTTACTGGCAACTTCAAATGGCTGGCTTACATTTCTAACTGACTGTTTGAATAGCCAAAATATAATTTGCTTATGCCATCAGACTAGCTGTGTATGCAAACTCAGGACATATGCTACATTTAAAATATATACAAATCTTTGAAGCTGCACAGCAAGGAGCAGCAAGGGCTACTGCTCCCCAAGTGCAGGCAAGCCAGCAGCCAAGAGCAACTCCCACACAGGACATACCTTCACCCATGGGACACAGTCAGGAGCAAAAGGAGATGATGTCACAGGTAGGACTGAAGGCAAGGAAGGCTACAGCATGGGTTCAAAGCCCATCCTGCCAACAGGGCCAAAGGCACTACTAGTGACAAGATACAACCTGGAGTCCATCCAGGAAACACACTACCCACAAGGATGTCCAAGGCCCGTGTGGGAGACAGAGCTGGAGACAAGGACAACCCTATTGCAGGTCAGGCAAAGAGTGGGTTCCCAGGCCTGAGCTGAAACGGGGCTCCCAGACCCAGGGCCATGGAGCTTGGGCAGAGGCTCAGGTGAGATTCTTCAGGGCCATTAGGTCCCAGCTGCTGGAGCCTGCCTTATCTTTTTGCGTATATGGAGCTTTAAAAGGCCATTAGATTTTGTCCTGTAGACTTTATTTAAGCAAGGAGCTTGAGAACCCTGATATTGTGCTGAAAAAGTACTCCGGGCTTCTCTAACCTTTGAAACTTACCCAGAGGTATTAAATGGATAGCTTTCTTGTAGCATCTATGCAGATTACTGTGAGCCTGACAGATCTCCTGGGTTTGATTTCATCTTGATTACTTGGTACCCTGCCAGGACATCTGCATTTCTCAGACCTTTAATGCAGTGCAGTAGTCTCCATCAAGGCTCTCACAAGCCATCTCCAGTTCTCTTGCTTCATTGACAACCCAGCAGGGGCTATGCCCAGTGCACAGGGCCAGAGTAGTACAGAGTCTAACACATGATGCTTCCACTGTGCAAGCTAGGAGCATGGCCCACAGCAGTGCCTTGGGTGCAGAGAAGCCCTCACGGGCAATGCACACTGTCACTCCTCCTCCAAATAGCAGGACCAAGGGAATTCATCAGGTCTCAAAGGTCAGCGTCATGAGTGCTGTTCTTTGCACATCCTTCCTTTTGCAGTGACTTTTCCAAATTTGGTAAGATACAGAGGCACTTCTAGCAGCAAAATTGTCTAACCTTCTCAGTCACTAGCAGTACTAAGCTCTGTCAGACACTTGTGGATCACCACAGCCTGTATTTTATCGGTTGCACTTAACAAGCTATTTGCAGTTTCCCAGTTTCCTCCTGCACGTTGCACATTCCTTCAAATTAGAGCAGTAAGAGTCAGAATTGCTGACAGGTTTGTTTGCTGCTCTTACCAACAATTTGAAGAGATTATAAGCCTGTCAGAAAGATATCATTGGAGATTTAAGGGATTGCTTTCTACAGTTATTCTGAAATGACAGTTAATGTGCAGATAGATTTCCATCATAGTCTCCTACCCAAAAAAGCTTCTTATGTACAGCAAATTATGCTGTATTTACAGAAAAAAAAAAAAAGGCAGTATATTACAAAACATGTTTGTGAAGAAGTAGATATATTTCATGCAATTCTACTAATACATACATTCAATTTGCAGCTACAACTTTTCCTGTCATTACCTTTCCATCATGAGTAATACAGAAAAGGTTCACTCACCAGACTGGGAAAACATCACACATATATTAGAGTAACAGGTTTGTGGATCTAGCTTACACTGGCTATAGCAGGGAAAATCAAACATAAATGTCAGAAACTGTCTGTAGTCTGTTGCATTGCATTCTTTTTATGCTGAAACACGAGCATGACCCATGAATGATGGGCCAGAGGCTCCTTCGGTAACAAGGTTTGACAGCAGGAAATATGTACAGACCAAATACAGCAGCAGAATAGGAACATAGCTGACATTTAGGTGGACTTAAGTTTTAATTTTGACTTCCTCTATGGTACTATCTACCTAACAGCCTCTTTTATTTAGAAGTTAAAAGTAAAAAATGAGTTAAATAATAGAGCAAATGATATGCTTGAGTTTTACCAAGTGGAAAATCACTGGCTAAATAAGGTCTGTTTTTTTCTGGCATTATCCATATACCAAAAAGCCTCACCTCAAAGTTCGGTTTCTATAACAAGAAAAGTAAGAAGAACTCAAAATTCTTTTTGCTGTTGTCAATCTATTTTAGACCACAATTCTGGCAGCTGCACAATATGTTTTAAATGAAGGGGTATGAGGCACTAAATAACAGAGGTATCATTTTTTCATAAACTGACACCATTCAGTTGAAAGAAATTTAGCTGTAGATGTGTGACTGTCTTGATCTATTGTTCCACCCCAGCAAAGGGCAGTCATCCACTGAGAAACAGCTGGATTAGAACAGGAATTAATTCCTTAATGTCAAACAAGATAAGAGTCTTAAACAGCAAGGTTCCTCACATCCTTTGTATGAAAACACAGTGCTCACAATACATGGTAAGAATGATAAATATGATCAAGTTCTTGGAGTAGAACATATATTCACAGGGCTAAATGATGCTCTTGGAAAGAAAGAGCATCAGGGCAAAGGAAGGGCCGCTCAGAAGAAGGCTGCAGGTTTGGGCTGAAGGGATCTGAAGAGTGTCTTGAGGGGAGATTAGGTTTTATCTGTACCCCTGGCCTTCTGAGATATACGTGTATTCACTTTCCTGCCTAGAGAGCTGTGCTTTTAATCTTGCTGTGTTGCCTGTACGGGTAATTTTGTTTAATTGGTGTTGTGTTTTCTCCTCAATAGCTGTGCTGCTTTGGGAGGCAGTCTTTCTTTTATGCACATAATTCTCAGCACCACCACCTTCTGCAGTTATGAGATGTGCCCAGCCTTTCTCTTTATCCTTCTTTCCACATTTTTCTTTCATTATATACTGGAGTAGTGATGTGGCAACTACATCTTTTTAATCCCTTTTTTTAAGCTCTATATTTTGCCTAAACAAAGAATTGATGAGGAGTGTGGGTTTTTTTTTTTTTTTTTGTCCTGGATTTTTTTGTGTGATAGAGTCTTGGGTGTTTTCTTACAAAGATATTTCAGAGTGGGTAATTATACATATTTTCTGCTGAAGTTAGTGAAAACTCCAGAGGTGACGAGGTCAGCCTGCACAAGCCTGCGGCTTGATCTCCCATGGAGCTACTGATAGTAAAAATGAGCATTTTAATTGTTCCTGATTTTCCTGTTCCTGCATGCATCCCTGTCAGAATGGTTCCTACTCAGAAGACAGTATTATCAGCTGTTAATTGTTGGGGGAGCAGTGCAGGGACAACTAGGCAGACTTGCAGGGCTAAACAGTCATGCTCATACACACATACTTCTGAACTACAGGTGTATATTTTCTATTCTTGACTTAATGTTCATGTTTGAATTATGGTATGTTTTTAGCATGCACATCTTAGGAAGCATAACAACAGAAACTCGCTCTCCAGCTCTAATCAGATATCTCCTCTTCAAATTGCATGTTTTTATGACTCAGTTTCAAGTCTAAGTGAACAATACATACAACACTGAGTTTCTAAAATTCTTTGTGCTCCTGCAGCTAATGGAACCTCAAGTATTATCTGCTATGCATAAAGATGTGAATAAATTACCACAGCTCAACCTCTTCTCACTGAGTTTGAGTAATTACTTCCCAATTAGTCACTATGAAGTATTGCTCAAGAATACTGTACTACATAGTATTTCTGGGTAACATAAGCACACATGATGCTTTGCTGCAGAGGGAAAATGGAACGTAAACACAATAAGAAATACAATAAGCCTCTCCCTTTGATTTAAGGATAAAGCTTGTATAAAACAGTCTTTCTAATAACAGGGCAGATCAAGAAAGTACAGTGTTTAATGATAGTGGGTTTATTTATGGAACAGATGGATTTACACAAGCATTTTTGACAGAACAGCAGGGTATTTTACATGGCAGGAAGTCCCAGCCATGAGAAAGGCATTAGTGAAGCAGTTAAGAGTTCATAATAGGCTTACTGCAAAGCTATGTGAAGTAAAAAAAGAAATGGCACTGTGGGTTTACCAGATACTGGAATAGGCTCAAAAAGACAAATAAAGAGAGTGAAGAGGAATCGGGAGGCATGGTGCCATCCAACCATGTCCATGGGGAGAGACAGATCCTTTGGAGAACATTGGGGGAATGATAGCACAGCAAAGTTGTTACAATCAGAACCTTATTTCAACCTGAACCCTCTGCAGATCAGGTCATTTTACAAAATTAGTATTCAAGACCTCCTGCAGATCAGGTCAAGCAACAAAAAGAGTAACATTAATAAAGCAATATTCAAAAAAGGACAGTAAAAGTTAAACTGCTGTGTTATGGCTTAGGAACTGAAAAGCAGCAAGAGAGAACTTGAGCTCAGCTGCAGTCTCCAAAGGTGTAGACAAAGGTCCCTACAATTACTTCTTTTGGCAGTGCCAATCAATGCACACTGCTATGTGTCCTGAGACCCTAATGCCACTTGTCTCTTCTGTCTTCAACATGTTGTTTTTCATGTTGAAGGAAGAGCTGGTTAGCTCAGAAGAGGATTTACGAAATTCCAGGACTGGATTTCATAGGAGGACTCTGTGTACTTTCCAACGGGGTTTAAGACAACATAAAATCTGTTCAGTCATGTTTCTCTTCCAAAGGACACAAGCACTATTCTCGTGTTACAGCGTGGGAGTGAAGACACAGCCACGAAGCACAAAAAGAAAGTTAAACACTCGCAGTCACACTCCAGGATCAAGCACCTGGGCAGAGCAGGCTGCATAATCAGAGCAGGACCACAGTGGCCAGAGCTCAGCATCGGCATGGACTGCCTTCGTGGCCTGTGTGTTTCTGCCTCTCCTGGTACCGCATTGCTTCCCCTTGGCTACTGGGAGCCAACCGGCAAGCCATATTGGTTACAGTGCTCTGTAACCCACCCAGTGCCACCCTCAGGCATTGTGAGCTTCAGCAAAGGCCTTCCTGAAACTCCGTCAGGTCTCAGGCCGTGTCTCAAAGCCTAGCACTGCCTCGGACCAGGGAGAGTTGAAATTCCACATCAGCCTTTACACTGGGATGTGAGCAAAGGCCAGGAGCAAACCCAGTGCAAAGCCTGCATTTTTCCTGCTTATTTGATTCAGTTTTATTTGCGTGATACAAGAAGGCTACGCAGAGCTGCTTGGTATGCCTTGACAGTGGGAGACATGGTTGTGAAGGATCTTGCCAACAATGGTGTCAGAGGACTTTGAGATAGCATTTGCACAAGAGATTTGAAAAATAATCAAATAGGCAGCACTGATTAGCTGATGATCTGCTGTCGAATCCCTGTTTAAAATGCTGGTCCATCTTTCAAATGCTTCCCTCATGTGCTGCATCCCATTTTGCTTAGTAAATGAGAAGAGTTTCAAGATACTACTCAAGTGCTTTTTCTCAGCAAGCTGAATGCATTTTGCTGGTGATTGAGAAAGCCTACTCCAGCCTGTGGCAGGAAATGACCAGGGCTGTTAGGTCAGACTCAGTAGGAGAGAATGAAAGTCTCCTTGCATTCAGTCAGCCCCCAATTACAGTTTATCAGCAAGGGAGCAGATCAGAAATTAGCTTCTTTTCAATTGGAACTCTATGCATACAGCCATATGAGCCTTGGTGCTCCACATCTGATAAATAACCCTTGGTATTTAATCCCCTTGGAACACTTTATCTATCTGATCTCTGCTTCTTCTTATGATCACAGGTTTCTTTAAATAAGAAAGAATATCAAAATATCCAACCAATGAGAAACCTTTTGTTTGTTTGTTTAAAGTTTCAAATTAAAATTGCAGCTTTATTCTTTTACTTTTATTTAGGGATTTACCTAGCTTATTTCCCTTGACAGATCAGTTTAGTCTGTGATGAATCCATCATATTTTGAAAGCTAAACCTATCCAGACTTGACTAAATCTATGGAAATTGACACAGCAAATCTTTTCTCCTGAATACACTGCAAACTCAGATATTATGGCATCTATCTGCTTTGCTGAATATTTATCTAAAAATGTTTTGCTGTTGTAAATAAGCTAAACTCATTTTCCCGCTTCCTGAAAAAGTTTTCAAGCCTACAAAGTAAGAACAGGCTATGTATTAGAATAAATGTCCATATTTCTTTTGAGGAAAACAAACAAACAAACAAAACAAACAAACAAACAAACAAACAAAAAAACCCAGTGAAATCTCAACGGCTCAGACGCAGATAAGCTTTATTTTGTCTGTTAATCTCACATCAGCTAAAGCCTTCCTCAGTAATCAGAAACACGCATTTTTCGTCTGCTGATGGAAAATTCTCAGTGCTAGCAAGTATATTACTCTTTGCTTTATGCTATGGCCATGCAGAGTTACACATGATGGAGAGCAACACACACCAAGAAGAATGCAAAAGTATACAAGAAAGACTACAGAATTTGATTTAAAGATTTCAGTTACATGTTTGTTTTTTTCTCTCAAAGCACATCCCATAGCTATGGACTACCTACTTAAAAGTAATGAAGTAGAATCCCAAAAAAAGGACTCCGTTTATTCAGCTAATTAATCATACAGGCATGCTTCTTGTGGGTATATGCATGCATGTTGTCCTTATTCAAACATGTGTGTTCAAAAAGAAGAAAATGCTTTCTGCTTTATATAAACCTATCCCATAGCCACATGTATATAATACATTGAAACACATACTTTCAGAGTATAATTTACTGTGGATTATTCTGTAAACCTATATGGTCTAAAATACAGTACTATTTTTAGCTCTCCCTTCTGCATGTTTTACAAGAAATCAAGAAATATACAAAAGAAAAAAAAAAAGCTTTCATTCAGTGATTTTAAAGCTTTACTTCAGCATCTCTTCTCCCCTGTGTGCAAGAAACTGCTTCTAATGATTAGTACTGCCAGCCTTCCCAACTTCGACCATTCTTTGATCCTCTGACCACAATGGCAACATTATTTCCAGAAAAAGGGAACATCTAGCATATAAACTTTAAAAGCCCAAGATGAAATGTTCACTGATAGGTAGTCTTGTGTGCACAGCAATCAAGGTACTTGATGTCAAGGGCTACTAGTTCTCAAGCAGAAGCTGGGATCTCAGGAAGGCTCCTGGCCCATACCTTTTTTAAGCTCAGCAGTGCTTAGCATCTCATGGGCCAGGAGGAAGCTTTGACATTCAGATCCTGCATCAATGATAGCAGCATTTATTAGTCCTGAGAGCAGGTCTTCCTCTGGTATGAACTCTCACAACTCCACTGAAATTAATAGAGCTGTGCCAAATTCCATCAGCCAAACTTTGTTAAGCTTGTACTTTATACTTCTCTGAAAGAATTGTATGTGCAATTGCACAAATTGACTTTTTTTTTCTTCTAGTAATAGTTAATCCCTTTTTTGGTTGCAAAATATGCTCACTAACAATAAATAGGTGCTTTTCTTGCTCTACATGTCTTGCTCCTCCTCCCTCAGGCTCAGGAAGGAAGACACTGCTGTGCTTTCCTCACCACAGGGATTTCCTAAGCCTTCTTCATGTCACAAAAGGTGGAGGAGACTCCTTCCAGAGCTCTGAAGCCCCCAGCTATGTAGGGCCGTGATGAACATTGTTCAGATGAACTGCAGAAAATGGAAACCAGGGAGTGGTCTGGGTTTTCTTCTCAGCATAAAACCACTGCCAATGTCTGCTTTAACCGACATTAATCTTTATGCTGCTGCATCTGAGAGGGGACACCAGTCCCCATGCTGGATGACAGAGAGCTGAGATAGCTGAAATTATAGTAATTTACATTCTTATTTTTTTCCTGTTTTTTCATTATTGTGGCAAAGAACAAATGGGGTTTCATTCCTTCAACAATACTCAGCAATACTAAGACAGAGTATTTTGGATTTTCTGTGCAAATGCTCATGCTGACTGCTACTTCAGTTGGTTTTTATGAAAAAGAAAAAGAGGTTTTTATTCCCCTAGACTATAGAGTGAATGCAGCTGGAGTTTTTCAAAGGTGCCATTAGCAGTGTTTGGACACCTCAGTTTTTAAATCAAATCTTGGTCTGAATGTCAGAGAAAGATGCAAAGCTCCATTATTCAAAGCCATGCAGTTGTCCTTTGATCTATCACTGGTAATTTAATACAGGACTTTGCTGTCTCTGGTCAATTATTTTCCATTGCTGTTTCTGTTCTAAGTAGCTTCTTGCTTTTGAGTGTTTCACTCATTTTGGTACAGCTTTCCCCAAACTACAAGGCTGTAGAGAGCAAATTCAATGTGAGCAGAGAGCTGATCTGCTAACATAATGTTTGCAGCTGCAGTTAAATGAAAGCCGCCGTAACAATGTGCTCCCTCTGCTCACAATGCAGCAGCAATACTTCACTGATCACTTTTCAAAGAAGAAAGAAAACAAAAACATTACTGATTTTGAGCTGGCTGCTTGTCGCTTCTGACTGGGGAAAAAGCATCCACCAAAATATAGAAGAGGCTTTAAAACATTCCTCGGCAGTGGTGCTGAGGAGGAACGTGTGCTGCTTAACTGTACTGCAAGTCAAAATAGCAGCTCCCTGTCGGCACCTGTCCATACCATTTCACAGCACATTTACACATGGCATGGAAGCCATGCACATCACAGATCCTCATTGCAAGTGTTCCCTTGACTTCTGGAAAGACAGATTGCATTATTCATGCTTTCTGACCCTTTGCAGTTCATGAAAATTTTACTTAGAGAAGGTTCCAGAAGGGTCCCAACCTGGGTCAGACTCAGGTGCATTTGTCCCAGTACATGTCTGCTCAGGTCATGGACGGGCTGCAGGATAACGCAGCAGGCTGGGGCCAGGTACCTCATGGGCACTGCTTTCTCCTCAAGGAGCGACAGCATCAATGACTGCCCCAACTCCCTGCTGCACAGCTGGGCTATGCCCCTCCTTCCCCATGTTTCTCCTCCACCAGCCTTCAAACCCTTCCTCTTGCTTCTCCTCCCGAAATAACATTAATAACTGAAGTGAGGGTGGGGACAAATGCCAGCCTGGAAAGCAGCAGGGAATCACTGTTAATTATCAAAGCTCAAGGGCTAGCACACAAGCAGGCACTGCTTTAAAATACAAAAAAAATGCAAATGAACCAGGGATGCAGGTCTAGCTTCTGCTGGATGAGTGTTGATTTAGAGCATGAAGCTCGCAGTTAGCATTAGCCATGCTTTTGTCGGTAGGTTCAGACAGGGCTGGAAGAAGCACAGAATAGCTCTGAGACCTGGGCATATTCTGATTTTGAAGAAGCTGAAAACATAACTGCTTCCTGCTGTGTTGATTAGAACAAGTATTAAAACCAGCAGATACTGGTTCTCTATAAGAGCAAGGTTGCCTTTTGGAAATGCACTCCATGGTGATTGCTCTGGTGGAGAAGGAATGGAGTCTCTCCTGGACATGCACATGGAGCTAATCATGGCTCCTTGGGCTCAGCGGGACGTGTCCAGCAGGATTTGGGGGCTGCAGGAACCATCCCCCTTGCCATTTCCCAAGACACGCTAAGTGATGGACTTTTTTCAGGAGATTGTGGCTCTGTGTGTTACCATGGGACTAAGGAAGATGTAGCACAAGCTGTGAAGTCACAGACAGCACAGAGCTGGGTGGTGAGGTGTGGACCAAAAATCATATACTTAAAAAAAAATAAAAGTCTTCCTCTTGTGCGTAAACAAGCAAAACCTAAGCAGGAGTCAGACATCTCCCCCTGCAAGACACAATAAGGTACGAGACCTTGTGAGGGACAAAAGTTCAGCTGTTTGCAAAAAACAACACCCTAGGATGAACCCCTTTTGGCCTGCTGGAATGTAAAAGCCAGGTGCATGGAGCTCCTACTCCACTTTTTGCCTTCTTACCCTTCCCTCAGTTTCATGTGGAGAACACCTCATATAACTTTCACTTCTTATGTCTATACCCACTTCTTCCTTGAAGTCCCCTGTGAAGCCAGTGCTTCATTCTCCTGCCTGTATGTCATATCTTATTCCTTATTTACTCTTGTCCTGGTTTCAGCTGAGACACACAGTTTTAATGTCATGTTCCAGACAAACCACCGAGTACTTCCGCAAGACATTGAAGTAACAGTGCTTTGCCAGCTTTACCAAATCACTTCCTGCACTCTATCCATAATTTAAATTAAAAATATTGATCACCTACTATGAGATGTAAACCACCTCCTCCTTATTAAACCTAATTAAAAAACATTATCAAAGAAGACATGGAGAATTCAATCTTATTGGGCTGACGGAAGTTTCTTGCCAATAGCCTACAGTCACAGCTTGTTAAAGTGATAAATCCTATAAGTTTTGAGGCATCAACACATAGTTCTACAAGTTCAAAACAGATTTTTTTTTTATTTTAGCTGATTTTAAAGTCCATCTAAACAGCTGTGTCATTTCAAATTGAGAACTTATTAGGAGCTGATGAAGAAAATACAGCACATCTACCTCCTGTGCTGCATGAATGAGATGACAAGAAAAGGTGTTTACAAATCTAAAATCCTGAAGGATGTGATGACTGGAATTGTTTGGCTCACAGATGTAATTTTCCCTGTAGAATAAGTTGATTGATTTTAAAAGAAAATTATTTTTATTACTTAAGAAGTATCAAACTCCATATAAGTGATACGCACTTATCATGTTTTTAAAATATTATTTTCAAAAATATTTAAAGTATTTATAAACTAAATAATAAATAAATTATTGAAATACACATTTGAAAGATTAAATATTATTTTAGTAGTTTTAGGGATTATACATGTTGAATTTCAGTCATGGTTTAAGTGACTGATTTGAAATCAATTGAATTTAACTGAGTCACCTTGTCCCACCTGTTTGCTCTTAACTAATTCATAACAAAGCTTAGACCTAGCAAATGTGCACACACCTCAGAGTGAGTCAATTATGACAGACAAAACTTTCCAAACATCCCTTCTTCTTCGACCTCTTTCCTTCCAGAAAAGTCTCACTTAGTGGATTCATTTGTGAGCAGACCTGTTGGAGTTTTTCTCCTTTTGAACATGTTTCCATCTAAAAAAGTGCTATTTTTTCCCCTTCATTTAAGTGTTTTCCTTCATGGATAACCTGTCCAATACTCAGAGAAGAGACACTAAAGCTCAATCTCAACCCTGAATTTTCTAAGAGATTCTTATTTTTCATCAGCAAAAAAAAGGTTTTGGCTATGCTATATCTGCGATGTACAGTAGATTGCCAAGAACCTGATTTTAAAAAGGGAAATTGAGGTCATGCATCAGTATTCTGCTTCATTTTTTTAGTCTTATCTCAAAAGCTACTGTACTATCTCCTTAATCCTCTGGGAATGGATGGTTGTTAACCATAGATTGTCCTTATATTTATAAGCTTTGCACTAAATATAAATTGCCTCCTTTTTTGGCATAATCTCTCCCTCCTTAAATTCAGTCTTTCAAAACAAAACCAAAATGACCTAAGTATTCACATCTATTACCTGGTTCATTATCCGTCTGCTGCTAAGGTCTTTCCTAAATGGCTTCAATGGTACTAAAGAATCCATAGATATTTAAGACGGATATAATTGGAGGTGTCAGTTATGGTCATTTAATAATATGCATGTCTGCCTTTTTGTAGATAATCAAATGGAAGTTGCTAACCTGAATTAAGATTTGCTTCTATCTAGACACACTCCTGCAAGTACAATTACTCTTTATAGGTGGCTTGCCAGAACTTAGCACAGCACATGCTGCCATAGCATTAAAACTGTTTAACCAGGGAGACCTTTCTATTAACATAATTTTTTAATAGATTTGCTAGAGTAGGGGAAAAGCTAAGGCTAGTTTTTTTAAAGAAAAAGAATTAGGAGTCTGCTAGATAGCCATATCCAAAATACAGCTAAAATTTACTACGTTGTTCAGAAGTCTGTCTTTCTCTTAGAACCTGTTATTGATGAAGTCCAGGCTGCTGGTGAAAGGGAGTGGGCAAGCTTATGAGACCACCCTGCTCTTCTTTGTTAATCTGGCAGAATATTTTGGCTGTGCAAAGGATGCTCAGCTGGAGAGCAAATGTGTGCCTACTCTTGCCAGGCAGCACATCAGGCAGTACCTGTTAAACGCTTTGCAAAATTTCTCTTTAACTTGGTCTGTTGGCCTGCAGCCAAACAACAGACTTGTTATGGATTTGGGCAAAGGGATAAGAGGATGAGGCTAATTCTGTCCATAGAAAGTATTGAAGGAGACAAGCAGCAGTAGCTGTAAGTAAAAACACTTCAGACAGGACACATTAAAATGATGCATTTGTTTCTTTTAGATATCATATGTGGAGATTGCAGCTCTCTGCTTTACTTCCATAAGCTGTGTTTTCAGTAAACAGTCGGAGAAATTATGGTACAAAGACTAAAGTGGAAAACGTGTTCAATTTCTGGCTCACAAAGCCTGGAAAAAAGTCCCTACTTTCCCCTCTGAACCCATGCGAAACTTGCTGATTTTTTTCTATATGAGGTACCTGAAAATACAAACGCCAGCAGGACTAAATAGTAGCCATGGATGGAAATGGCCATTTATAGTGCTGCTTTGGTTCAAGCAGATTAATATGTGGCTCACAGCAGTAACCTGATCATTTCTAACCAGCTACAGGAAAGTCTAAGTGGATAACATCTGGTCATTTTTTTGTTTCTATTTAAAAGGCAAAACAACATAAAGCTAACCCATCCCAACCAAAGACAAGAGAAACATCCACCTCTAAATCTGTTTTGCCACTTGCAACACTGTTTTAATGCTGTCTGCTCATGTTTGTTGAGTTACAGCAATGCATATCAATGCAACTGGCAAAAGCCAGGTAAAATTCCTGGCCCTGCCAGGACACCCGCCTTCCCCCAAGAAAAGCCCATTCTCTGACCGCTGCAGCCATAGGAGGGATTGCTGGTTGCTGGGGGCAGACAGCAGGTGCCTGGAGTTGCACAGAGCCAGCCCATGCGCTGCTGTCATTGCACAAAGCTCTCCTAAAAGGGAAATAGGCAAGAAGGATGGGGATTAAAAGCTCAATTTTCTTGAGCAGTTCTTTTAACAATGATAAATCACGTTGGTCACCAATTTTATAGCAACTGCAGCCGGTGTATGAAGCTAATGTGTTTGTTCAAGTCACCATATACCTGCAGTGTGAGAATTACATGCTTTGCATTGGTTAATTTTTGTCACATTTTTTCCTGGTGATAGCCTGTTCTATTTGTATTATACAAAGTGAGTAAGCTTCCACACTGCATGTAACCTTCTTGCAAAAAAAAAAGAAAGTAGACCAGCCTCATTAAATAAGCCTCATTGTCTTCATATCAACAATGATCTCATCTGACATCAGGGACTGTAACTATGCTGCTAGATGACTTTCTCCTGCTATATTAGACACCACTGATTTTCCTATTTGTTCCATGTTTTCCTACACAGAAGAGAAATTGCTTCATTTTGGCAGTTAATGCTTATGGCAGAAAGCAGTTGAATTTGTTCAGGAAAAACAACGCAAAACACCTCTGCATTCTGTATTCACAAATCTACAGAGAGAGTAGAGGCTATTACTTTTTTAATAATTAATTCTGATGGCCACACATTTCTGAAAGCCAAAGTAATATATTCATGAAACTACAAAAAAAACAAGACTGAACGTCCCCTGTATGGTCCCTGTCTAGCGATCTATCAATCTGTGTGCAGTGAATCACTGGTGGGCCATAAATTATGAAATGCTACAATTGCAGAATATTATGAAAACACACAAACCTCGCTGCGAATGGGAAATGAATAAAAATGGGGAAGATTAAAAGTAATAAACACTGAAAGTGTGCCAACTTATATTTGGTTGCAAATTAAAACTATGGTGTGAATACTGGAGAAATGGTATGCGTGTTATTTTCAAAATAGTTAGACCATCTCTAGTGTTGTTTTTTTTTAAAATCTTAAGTGGTCCTTTGATTGATAAAGGTTGTGGAGCATCAGTGGATATCACAGCCTTGAGGTGAGCAGCCTAAACACAAAAGGAAAGGGCAACTCTGACCAGGTGTGCTCAGATGTTTGCTCCATTCAGATCTTGCTGCACCTGCCACTGAGGCTCAATGTTGGGGTGAGAGGCATACACTAAAGGACCGACTGTTAAAGCTGGTGAATTTACTGGTCTGCCCTCATTATGGCACAGTTTATTTTAACTGATTGAAATGGCCATTAACAGCTTCCAGCAATACCCACAGAAAGGGATGGAGTGGTTGGGCAAACATACTCTGTGCCTGAAATAAAGTATAGAAAAAAAACCCAACATTTGCATAACCAAGAGTAAGACAAAGTTTTGTTCCCTTTTCCTTTTTTCTCTTATTTGTATGTTGCTAATAAGATCTTGTTAATAGGAATGTTCAGAGAAAGTTTGTACAATTTTATACCAGTGGTAACGGTTGTCCTTGTTCCCATTCTGAAAGTTCTTAATTTTTTTAAAGTGCAACCTACAACACCTTACAAACAGGAAGAGAGACTAATTTAAGAGAAATAGTTGTTTACTCGTGCAAATATCTGCATTTGATTAAGCAAAATAATTAACAAGCTGTCCAACATCACATGAAATAAGGTATCAGGTATTATACATAATAATAATAATAATTAAACAATAATTAAACATAAATAACTTCATTGTTTGTTCTTTTAGTTTTGCTCATACAGAAATGTAACTTGCATTTTAAGCATGTTTTATATAGCAAAAAGATTACATAAATAAGGAGCCATATGAAACATAGAGCTAGTTAAGCCTGCAAAAACATTTTTTATAAATACTCATACTCTGAACTGCAGCTCACACCAGTCTTAACTACCTCTTGTGAACATCTGCACCAGAGGAGCTTTTGTGTGACCATTTGGCAAAGGACGGTTCCTCCCACAACTATAGGCACTGCACCTGAGGAAAGAGCATATCCATCCGCAAACGCCCATCTGCTGCTGACACCCCCCTGCTACTGTTAAGGAGTCTCCTCTAATCCTGAAGCAGAGCCTATACTAAGTGACACAGGCCATCAGCTGCACCCACAGATGAAGAAGAGGATATAGGCAATGCCAGTGTTCATGAATGCCCAAAATGAGAATGTGTTCACCAAATACTTGGGAGAAAGTGCCCAGTGTGACTTTCCAAAGCCAGTGGCAATGCTATAGCACCAGGAAGAGGTGGGTGTCAAAATGGCACAGGGTATATTCGTTAACAGCCTGTGAGCAGGAAAAAAAGAACTGAAAAATTCTCAACAGTTAGTTCACAATGACCAGTTCAGCTTTGCTTCCCAGTAGCACACATATCTCCACTTGAACTGCTGTATGAAAGTGCATAAGGAAAGCAAGTACTGCAAGTTCTCGGTTTCCATACCATCCTGCCCTGGAAACTACCCTTCCACCCCAAAGCTGCAAGCAGTAAAACACAGATGAAAAGACTCCCGCTTTGACCAGTTTTTGATGAAGTGGCCCAATTCAACTGACCTCTCTTAGATTTTTACAAGAGGGTACACCACTACCTCAGAGAGCCCAGATTTGACGAAGCATTTCTGGAGGAAATACTGTCAGGCCATTTACCTGTGTAAGGAATACTGTTTGGAAATTACTCCCAGTTACATGGCACTGCAAAGCCCATACAAAGGAACTTCATTGAACTGTAAAGCAGCCTTACCAAGGATTAAAACATGGAGGTTTAAACTAACATTAAACCTTTAAATTATGCAGCTGCAAGACATTAGAGTAAATCCAGATACAGCAGTGTGAAGCGGATACTCAAACATGATGCCTTGACTTCCCAGGCAAACAAATGATAAAATACAACCTAGTGAGCTCCACGTTCAGCTGCTTTTCTAGGTGGAAAAATATTCCATTTGTTTCTTTTTTCAGACACCTCCCTTAGATTCAGCTCCTGACTTGTGCAATTTACAGTTACAGCAGTTTTGTACTAAAAACATAAGACTTCAAAGCTGGGCAGCGTAGCACATTCATCAGGGTCTGCGTCTGCTGGCATACAGATAGCCATGCAGTCCAGCCAACCTTATATTGAACCCGTTTGAATTAATGTGGTCTGACTGCCTGTCAGCCAAGTCTTGCAGTCATAAGCCTTCATCCAAACTGTGATAAGTGGAAAAGACCGACCGGATCCAGCTCCAGATACAAACCATTCATGTCCAAGGGGTGTATTCCAGTCTGCAAGTCATCGCACCCATGGAGAACTGAAGTGTGAGCATCTGTAACCATCGCCACACACAGTAAGCTGGAATGCACATATGTATATGTATATGTATGATTTCACAGTGCTTCTTCTTCACCAACACAGTGATTGAGAGATAGCCCAGGTCTGTTAGTAGAAATAGCTGTGTAAAACTGAGGTTACTGGGATGAGGCTGACAAACAGAAAGAGAGGAACATAAGCAGCCACAGGCACCTGGTGCAGCGCAGGCAGATAGCCCAGCTCTCAGTCTTTATTTGACACTTAACTAAACTATGCAACTCTCTCTTGCCTGAAGGTTGGGCATTGCATGTGAATAATTCCTTTCCTAACATTTAGCAACAGAATAAGGACGTCCTTTCTGCTGGTGTTTTAAACCTTCTGCCACTCACGAAGGCCATAAATGTTAAGATGAAAGATTTTGCTCTAGGAAAAGGATTTGGTGCTTTTTTCCACCATGTCCTGCTCTATGTTGCCCCATGAGACTTCTCACCAAAAATACCTGTATACAAATTTGTCTACCTACAAGTGGACTGAGACACAGGCATTTTGCCTCAGTCATCACTATTAAGTCCTGTGTCATGCACACTAACTTCCCAATTTTTATTAAGTTATATCCTTAACATATAAAACCAACAGTAAAAGGACACTGTCAAAATGTTTTTAGAAGTTAGTTCAATCTGATTTTTTAAAATGCCAGCATGAACAATGTGTCTGATAACTGATGCTTACTTCGTCTAATGCTAGTGCTGAGTGCAATAGGGGAGCTCCCTACACCTCCTCATTCTTCCTTCTTACAAAGACTGACCATATTCCAGGCTTGTTTAACATTTTAATTTTATCCTGCTGCAATACACTTTTTATTAAACTTTTGTCTGGTTGGGATTAAATGCTGATATTGTCCTGCATTCCTTCCTGCTGCTCTTGTATGCACTGAAAAAAAAAAAAAAAAAAAAAACCAAACCAAAAACAAAAAAACCACCCACAACAAACCACAAACAAACAAAACCCTGAGGAAATGTGATTCCTGTCAATTTTCCTATTTTGGTGGGGAAATAGAAGGGGAGGAAGAAGGCTGCATGGACTGTCCTGGCCATTACTGGTATCAAAGGATTAAATACAAGTTGCTTGCTGTGCCTTGTGATTCTGATCACAAGGATATGTTCAAGCTTCAGGAACAACACTCTTTTTATCAGTCTTTTAGGCTTTCAGGTAAGTTCAAGCCAAAACTCATTTTCTACTGGAACTGTTGCAGGTCTCTCCCTGTTCTGACTATCTTCTGATGAGCATCCTGATAACCAGCCCCACAGCACAGTCAAACACCCTTCACCAACAGGGGCCCAAAGTGCTACCAGGCTTGTAATGAAGTAACATCTCAATTAGAACTAGCTGATTTTTTTCGTAACACGATTTTTTTTTCCAACAAAATTGACCGAATTAAATGCATATTTTTAACTTTCAAATTACATTTCCAATATACAACAAAAGTAGCTACTTTTAGATTTTGAATTCAGGCTTCCTAAATCTTTTTTTTTCTTTTTTACTTTCTTCCTCAGGAAAAGAAGGATGCAGTTGCAAGGAAGAAAAAATATTTTGTTTTCTCCCTTCATCTTCCATTTAAAGGCACACAGTAGGAGCACCCTAATATTGATCCTTGAAGTCTTCAATGCCAGGGGTACTTCATCTGTTATACCTATGTCTTAACCTGAACAGCTGATATATTCTGGTTTTATTTTAAATTTACCTTCCAGGAGAATGGCAGTTAGCTGTGCAGTTGTCAGTGCCTTGAGCTCAAGAGCAGGACACTCTGGCCCAGGATGCAGCAACTCTGAGCATAATGATGAGCTGCACTCTGTGTGCCACACTCTGGGAGGAATCCAACATTCTTGGTTTCAGATGCAAATTCTTTAAAATAACATTATTTCTTTGGGGCTCTAATATAAGGAAGACAAGGTTACATCCTTTGGAAAGTCTGGAATGTTTGTCCATATCTTCCTGGGGAAATTACATCCAGAAGAAGATATCACAGAATCACAGAATCACAATGTTAGA
>NW_010107840.1:0-2542 GCF_000699245.1 Pterocles gutturalis
ATTCTTCACTTTATTAGTTATTTCGGCAATGTCAAAACTTCCCGGTGGTGCTCAGCATCCCCCACGCCCCGTCCCGCCAGCTCGCCCCACACCACCGTTACTCCCTTTTCTAGTAAAAGTGACGATTCCAGCTGCGGACTCTTGACTAACAACCCTTTAATTTTTTTTCCTTTTTTTTTTTTTCCCTCTCCCGCAGAAGTCACTGCCTGAGATACTTTCCCGAGTTCCAGAGATAAGATAAATAATTTACTGGATGGAGGTCTCTGATTACTCACTCTATTAGCATCTAGAGCAAAGAGCTCCAGCCACCAGGAGCTGAATTATTCCAGACGAAGCCCATCTGGGCTCCCTCACCCAAGCGAGACCAAGGAGTTCCCAGCATCCCACACATACTTGTGGGATGAATTGCTTGAAATCGAATGGGGTTTACTGGAAATGCTGGTGAGCTCCCGACTCCTTGAGTATTACTTTTTAAAAAAAAATAATAAAACACAACCCAAATGCAAACCCCAAAGTCTAGCTGTGGAGCTGCGGCTCAGCCCTCGTGCCGGCCGGGAAGGGCTCGCTGCCCCTGTTGCCACTTTTAGACTTAACAAGAACAGGGCACATCCTCTTTCAGGGGTTGAGACAACGAAAAACCTACAAACTGAAAAACCTACATTGGTTTTTACCCAGAAGATGTCATTTTTATTTAGGGAAAAGTGTGGAGAATCTGACGCAGCAGCCTTCATCCCTTTTTTTTTTTTTTAAATTTTAAATATGTTTTGTTATTATTTGGGGTGATGCAAGCTGAGGGTGGAGGAGAGGGGCGGGTAGTGCCTTTCTCCTGCTTTATTCCCACCCTGTGCCTGGGCATATTTGGGACAACTGGTTTTGCCAGTCCTTGCTCAGCCATGGGACGAGGTGACTCAGCAGCTGGCCCCAAACTCATCATCAAATTCTTTGCTGGGATGATGAAAGGTAGCGAAGGGGCTGCCCTGGAAACCCAGGCTCTTTATTGACAAACAAAACTCACCCCGGGGAGTGGCAGGGCTTTCCTGGGGGCTGCCTTCCCCTGACCTCCTTGGGAGGTGCAGCCTTCTTCCTCGCTCTGCCCGAACCTGCTAATTAGCGTCGAGGGGAGCAGCGTGTCTTACAACCCCGATGATGTGGGGACAAATCATCCTTGCGTGTAAACCTGCCCAACTGCTAATTTCTTGGGGACTGAGTCAGCGGCCGCATCTTCCTGCCTGCACAGAGGGGTTGTATCCCCTCTGGGTGGGGGGAAAACCCCCCGTTTTGGAGGCAATGGGGTGACATTTCTCCCTGCAGAGCAGGGATGCAACCCCGTTTCCCATCCATATCCATCTCTTTCCAGAATAACCCACCCAGCCATATCCCCATTCCCCAAATGACCCCAAACCGGGGCTGGGAGCCACCTTTTCCCCTCCAGCCCATCCCACATCCTCACCTTTCCCCTGCCAGCCCAGGCGAGGCCATTGGGATGTGTCAGACCTTCAAGCTGACATGAAACAAACCCCATCCCGCATGCTACCCGCTTCACCCTCATCCGTACGGATCACCTCTTTCCCCAACCCTCTTCCTCTGGGGATGAAAGCCACCGAGGACGGTGGGTGCAGGAGAGCATCCCTCATCTTTTAGCACGCCTGGCACTTGCATGGACACAGGGATGTCCAAGCAGGACTGCAGGTCCTGCTCCATCCAGGCAGCAGCATCCCGGACCCAAGCTGCCTTTTTCCACCCCTGGATCAAACCCAACGCTTGGTGTGAGCTCCCGGGGAGCGGTTTGCTGCGCAGAGGAGATGTCACAGGAGGAAAAACCCAAACAGGACCATGCCTGGGGAGAAGCAGGACCCCAGGGTGGCCCATGGTCTGTGGGAGAGGAGTTCCCAGCAGACATCAAAAGCTCAGTTCTCAGCACTGCAAACAATCCCGGCAGCTTTCGGGCTCTTCAGCGGCATTCCAGTCTAACCGGGGCTGCCTTGCATGATAATCAGGCTTAATTACTGCTTTATCGCTTGATTGCTGTGCTGGGCCCTTGGAGCTGCAGTGTTGCTTTTGCAGTTTACTTTTTGTCTTTCCTCCCCTCCTCGCCTTCCCCTCCAGCACAATTAGGAAGTAGGTGGAAAATGGGGAGGGCCAGGGCGATTCCCAGGGGGGGTGAGAGAGGCAATTTGCTGCCCGGGAGTCCCTGGGGTGGAGGGGGAGCAGATTTGCAGCCTGTGGAGGCTTAAAATTGAGGTTTCCACCCATGTCCTGCAGCCAAAACAGCAAGGTCAATGTCGAGCCAGGAGCACAACCCCATATCAGCCCCGTGAGCATCCCCCTCTGGAGGGGCCAGCATCCCTGGAGGAGGGCGGGGAGGGTTACGGGGCCATTAAAGCGGTGACACAGAGAGGCTGTGGCTTTCCGAGGATGAGCTTTGAGTCATTGCGTGACCTTGGCTGTGTCTGCCCGTGGCTCCCTCCGCTCTGGCTCGGTTGCCCTCAGAACCGGCTGGCCCAGGGCGTGGGGCAAAGCAGCGGCATGGACCTGCCTGTCC
>NW_010107840.1:2599-3219 GCF_000699245.1 Pterocles gutturalis
CGCGCGGTGAGCAATCCCTGGCTGTGGCGGCGAGGAAGCGGGTGCTGCCCGTGGCCAGGCAATGGGTGCTGTGGTTGGGACACCCCCGATGCACCATCACCCGCTTCAAGTCACCTCTACGGCAGCGAAAAGGCACCTCAGTGTCTCACCAGTGGCTTTGGAAATGCAATAAAATATGTGTGTGTTCCCCAGCGCCATGGTGGTGTGTATGATGGGCATTGCCTGGCAGGATGCGGCCAATCCTGGGGTGCATGGAGGCTCTGGGAAAAGGGGTGCTGGGCTCCCCAAAGATGTGGGTCAGGATTGTGCATGCTGGGCCATAGGGTGCTGGCTGGGCGCTGCTTCCCCTCCCCATCCTCTGGGTCCTGGGTCCCCCCAGACCCAGCTGAGACCCCAACACATCAGTGACAGCTTGGGAACTGCTGGGGTGGGGGACAGGGAGCGGAAATGTCCCCACTGGTGTGCTGGAGCACCCCGAAACCCCTCTAAGCCAGCGCCCTTTGGGTACCGATCCCCATTGGCTTAGCAAAGTGACGGGACCTCCTGGGGCAGGAGATGCTGGGACCCATCCTGCTCCCTGGGGAGGAGCAGCCGTGGGGATTTATTCTTATTGATTTAAA
>NW_010107841.1:0-18668 GCF_000699245.1 Pterocles gutturalis
CCCCCAGGTAGGGGGCATCGCCTTCAGCCGTCACGGGCTGTGGGGGTGGGCTCCTACCTAACGCCGGGGTGGGCTGCTGTGTGGGGTCCGCTGGGATGTAACATCGAATTGAAATAGTTCTTGTGGTGAAAAAAATTAACGGTCTCTTTACTGCTTGCAGCTCGCAGACCAATTCTGTAATGCCATTGGAGTGTTGCAGCAGTGTGGCCCCCCAGCCTCTTTCAGCAACATTCAGACAGCAATAAACAAGGATCAGCCTGCTAATCCAACAGAAGGCAAGTCTTTCTGCGTCTGCTAACTCAATGGGAACATGTTCAGATATAGTACGCTGTAATTCAAAATCTGTACTCTGTTTCATGCTCAACAAACAATTCCACCAGTAACTGGAGAAGTGATTGAAGTTAAGTCATAAACTGATGTCAGCTGCACTTGCTTCATAAGATTGTGATAGTGGAAATGTTATTTTAAGGAATAAGTAAGTATTGCAATATATTTCTTGTGCTGGTTTCTTTGCACAGATACAGTAGCTCTACATTTCAATAGGAGTGCTGCAAGAGGTTGTTAGTGAGTTGTCTATTACTTCGAAGAAGTCTTTTTAGAAAGAATTAGTGTCAGTTTTATGAAATAATGTATGAGTTTAAAATTCTCCATGTCATAAACTTGAAAAATTATTTGTGTTTCTCCATCTGTCATCTGCTTATCTCCCTATGGGCATTTGTGGTTTTCTTGTTGTCTGTTTTTGGGTTTGGTTTTGTTTTGTTTTTTAGAAAAAAGAAACTCAGATAACTGAAACTAGGAAGAAAACTAAAAGTTCTCTCTGACTTGAGAATTTCAAGTTTGTATTTAAATAACCATGTTATTCTGATCCTGAATCTTTCCCCCCTCCCACTCCCCGCCCTGAGAAAATTTTATGTATATCTTGTATCAGATTAGGTTTGTCTGTTAGGATATCGGGGAGGCTGATTTGGAGCACAGTGATGCACTTTCTAGGACAGTTTAATACTAGTTCTTCATTGGTCAATGTTGGTTTGCCCTCTGATACTGGAATTAGTTGGCAGAGCTAGCTGAAAGGCTTGTTTGCATCCTTATCCTACCTGCTGCGGTCTCAGGTGCTGGAATCAGTGTGGTGCCAGGAGCTAGAGGTTTTGTTAAGGTCTTAAAATGGTAGGTCATGACTGGCTTCTCTTTTGATTTGTCTTTTCCTAAAATTCTGAGTATAGTGACTTCAATAAAATCATACTGTTGTGGTTTTACACAACACCACTCGCTCCCCCTCCCACGGATGGGGGAGAGATTTGAAGGGGTAAAGGGAAAAGAGACTCGTGGGTTGAGATAAGAACAATTTAATAACTAGACTACAGTAATTTTTAAATAATGGTTATAATAACAGTCATATATACAAATATACAAATGAGTGATACACAGCGATACTGCTCACCACCCAGTGACCAAGGCTCAGCCTGTTCCTGGCTAATAATCTTGGAGCAGGGAGAGTCCTGAAACTGCAATCCTGGAATGGAGATAAGAGCCTGAGTGTCTGAGAGACCAAGATGAGCCTGAGAGAGGGATGACCTAGAGGGAAACAACCCAGAGTAAGAGAGAGAACATCTGGACAGATCCTCATCTATATACTGGGCATAACATGCATGATCTGGAATAGACTATTGGCCAGGTTGGGTCTCCATCCTAAACCTGAGGTTGAATCCTAGGCTGGTAATTGGGGCTGTGCTCCCTCCCAGCTTCTCCTGCACCTGTGGACACTGGAACAGCAGAGAAGCTGAAAAGTCCTTGACTGTCCTGGCAGCAACTCTAAACATCAGTATGTTATCAGCCTTCTGCTCAGCACAAATCCAAAACATAGCCTCACACTAACTGCTGTGAAGAAAGTTAACTCTGTCCCAGCTGAAAACAGGACACATGCAGCCAAATTAGCAATGCTGATGAGGCGAAACAAAACTACCAGTTGTGTCTTTAGATATTTAAAGCCTTAATAAGAAGGCCTTAAGACCGCTTTACAGGTGAATTCTGTGATCACCCTGAGTAAGCCTTAAACGGATATGTTGGGTTTGTTTGGGTTTTTTTTTAAGTTAAAATCAAGTGTACCTTTGAGAATGTCAATCTCTTCTGTAGATTTTTGCCATTAGAAAGTACCTCCTCTCTTGCTTGCACAAATCTTTCATGAACCAATCAACATAAATAAGTAAGATCTTAAATTGAAAAGGGTTGTTTCAATATTGCAGTGGTAGTAATGACCTTAATTAAAATTGAATGGATGCGATTCCATATGGAAAAGTCTTGGTTTATGATGCCTCTTAGTAAAAGTCCATGAAGATCTTTCAATGATATAGCAGCTAAATTAAGGTCTGTTATAAACTTCCAATTCTTTCCCATTTCTCATGGGCAATTTAACTTTTTTCTATGTCTGAGTAGGAATTTTTAAAAATTAAAATAGAATTAAGAAATATTTTGGAATCACTGTCTTTACATAGTTTCTAACGTCTGGTGGCAGATTTCAAGGCAAGGATTGAAAAGTTAAATGAGTTTCTAGCTGCTTCTCAATACGTAACATAGTGACTAGGACACTTAATGCTGGTATTAGTAATTTCTTAACTGGCTCACCATGATGAAGTTCTAGGTATTTTCTCATTTGTTCAAAGCTCAGCTCTTTGTATAACTCATTACCTTGTTTAATCTAGGATTGGAATCAAGCTACCTTCATCTTCTGATATGATTGCATTATCATCGGTTGTGATACTGTTGTTTTCTTCATGTAGGAGAATTTTTAACACCTGCATACTTCAAGACTGTAGAATTTTCTGTGCTGTACGTGCAGAATTGTGCTTATTTCTAATAATGTACTGAGTGGGCTGACTTTTCTCTTTTAAAGAGTATGCCCAGCTGTTCGCCGCATTGATTGCACGAACTGCAAAAGATATTGATGTTCTAATAGATTCCCTGCCTAGTGAAGAATCGACGGCAGCTTTGCAGGTAAGAGTCTTCTTAATTAAAATATCAAAACATAACTGAAGGCAAAGTTTTTTCTGGTTTTCTAAACGCTTTTTTTCTCTCTAGGCTCTATAATCACAAAAAAATATTTTAATATAAGCCTGTTTTTTTTCCATGAGGGTAGCCTGCAAGTACTTTATAGGCTTAATGAAAATACTGAACTTCCATCTAGTTCTAAGTAAAATACACAGAATATTTTAAACTTATTTTTCTGTTATAATGTTTTTCTTTAAAAAAAGTGCTTTTATCATAACAGCACAATACTGGAAACTGCTGCTTGCTTTTTTCCCCCAGCTGTTCAAGTATTAATACAATAGATGCAACAGTACTGATTCATTGTGAGGTTTTTGTTGTTTTGTTTTTTTCTTTTTCCTCTTGGTTAATCTTTCCTGTTATCTTGCTCATAGGAGTGCATTTCATTTTGTACTTGCAGAGCCAACACTTCACTTCTGTCTTTTGTCCTTCCACAATGTTTCTGGTTTTTAAAGGGTTTGCAAGGAATCCTTTAAGTTCTCCAGCTCTGTCACAAAACAGTTCTTTCACTTTTCAGTAATCGGGTGTCCTCCTTTGGACCAGCTAGACAAACTTGGTGCTTTGGTTTCTTGCTCCTTCTCTCTTTAGACCAGAGGTACTCTAGGAAGAGCTTGGGAACAGCCAGCAGCTCCTGACCAAGCAGCTGTTAGCAGGTGCAGCCAGTATCACAGCCTCCATTCCCTGCCTTACAGGAGCTGAACTGCTGGAAACAGCCTGTGAACCCTTTCACAATGATCAACTGTTTCTAATTTCCAAAAATTGCTTTGATCCACAATTCAAAGAACACTGCTCTATTTTTTTGCTGTTCTTTCTATAGATCTTGCCTATCAACAGCATATTTTCTTTCTTTCTTTCTTTCTTTCTCTAACTTAGAGATTTACATAGAGTATTTTCTTTTTAGAATATATCCAGGATACAGAGCGCTGTTTCTCTCAGAACCCTGGAACTGCTTTAAGATCACCTGAGGGTTTTACACATGGGTTGATCCCCTGTGACTATTCAAAGGCATTTTACAAAAGACTGATAGTAGAGGTGCCCACAGTGACATCACACTTGGTTTTAAACAGAGGAGGTTAAATTTGGAGATGTTGGTAGTCACAATAATTGCTGAACATCCTAATTGGGCCTGTTAACACCAACATAATTTCCTGTAACTGCGTATTTAATAGCTGAAGACAGCTTTCCTGCTGCAGACAAATTACAGGCTTCTTCCATGACTGAGCAGGGTCTGATCATAGTGACAGCTGATGCAGGGAAAGCAGGGTGCTCCAGAAAGAAGAGCTGGTTATTCAGTAGGGGCATGCTGTCCTTTGAGGTGATACTTGAACTTGTTCTGTTAATGTAGAATCTCATTTCACAAGAATTTCTGATCTTTCCTGTTTGCTGTGGTTTTGAGATAAGTTAACTTTGCCATTGTTTAATTTGGTGCAATATTAAAGATAAATTTTCTGACATTCTTTAAAAAGACTGTGTTGAAGGTGCTTGAAATACTTTAAAATACACAGTATAGGTCTTGTTGAGAAGTGGTAGATACTTGGCCAGTAGAGGCGCGTATTGGGTTTGTGTGGTGGGGTTTTGATAGGAGGGGGAGAGGCTACAGGGATGGCTCCTGTGAGAAGCTGCTGGAAGCTTCCCTGGCTCCAAGTCAGACCTGCTGTTGGCAAAGGCCGAGCCAATCAGCACCTCTGTGATAAATATGTTATTTAAGAGGAGGCAAAAAATTTCAGTGAACATACAGCAGAGAGAGGAGTGGGATGTGAGACAAACAACAATGCAGACACCAAGGTCAGTGAAGAAAGGAGGGGAAGGAGATGCCGGAGCAGAGGTTCCCCTGCAGCCCATGGTGAAGACAGCAGCTGTGCCCCTGCTGCTCATGGAGGTCAGTGATGGAGCAGATCTCCACCTGCAGCCCATTGGGGACCCCGTGCCAGAGCAGATGTGTGCCCAAAGGAGACTGTGACTTCGTGAGAAGCCTGCACTGGAGCAGTCCCTTCCTGAAGGACTGCACCGAGCGGAAGGGACCCACGCTGGAGAAGTTTGTGAAGAACTGCAGCCCCTGGGGAAGGACTCACATCGGAGAAGTTTGTGGAGGACTGTCTCCATGGGAGGGATCCCACGCTGGAGTAGGGGAAGAGTATAAGGAGTCTTCCTCCTGAAGAAGGAGCAGCAGAGATGTGTGATGAACTGACCACAACCCCTGTTCCCTGTCTTCCTGTGCTGCTGGAGGGGGAGGAGGTAGAGAAATTGGAAGTAAAGTTGAGCCTGGGAAGAAGGGAGTGGTTGGGGGAACGTGTTTTTAAGATTTGGTTGTATTACTCATTATCCTGCTGTGATTTCATTGACAACAAATTAAATTGATTTTTACTCCCAAGTCAAGTCTGTTTTGCCCATGACTGTAATTGGTGAGTGCTCTCTTCCTGTCCTTGTCTTGTCCCACAAGCCTTTTGCTATATTTTCTCCTCCCACCACAGGGAGGAGTGAATGAGCAGCTGTGTGGTGCTTAGTTGCTGGGTGGGCCTATACCACAAGAAGATGTACTTAGGCTAATTTTTTTTTAATATACTGAAGTTGTCTTTGTATGTGTTTCAAATCTGAGGCTTGTCTTAAATGATAAAGGGGGCTGCTACGCTAATGCTCAACAAAATTTACCCATCCCTTTTGAGTTCCCTTGTGGTGAAGTTGGTAGTATATATTCTGCTCAAATCTGCAGCTTATCTGCAGTCAACTGTTTATCAACGGAGACTGAAGTAATTGAGCTGGATTCTAAATTTCAAATTGTTCTTTTTCTGTCTTCCTTCTATGACCCTTCCTCTGAGGGCTATCAAGTCCTTCATGCATATATTAACCTTCACTAAAGACATCACTGTTGCAGAACAGAAGATTAATATGTGGATAAAATTTGCCAGTAGTTAAGTATGTCTTATTAAGGACCTGTATATAAAAGTGGATAACTACTTTAAAAAATATCCATTTGAAACTATTTTGTCTTGTCTTTTCCATTATCAAGTTTGAAAAAGTTTTAGTAGTTTTAAATTTGTTAAATATTTTAAAATATTAAAATATTTTGAAATTAAAATGTTTTATTTCAGTAAATCTTGTCTAACTGAAAAGCATTTGGTTCTGAAACAAAATATTTAAAAAATAATCTTAAAGAATACATTTTCATCTGAAATATGCTATTTAATGGAAAGGTTTAAATATGTTATGCTTGCATCTTGCTGGGCACCTTTCAGTAAGGGAGTGGGGAAGGGGATAAATACTCCTCGTCAAGAAAAGCTGTACTGAGCCAAGAGTCGTAGCATGAAAGAAGCTAACATCTGGTGGGGTTTTTGTGTTTACTCCATGTGGATATGCAATATTTTAGGCTGCAACCTATAATAAATTGCTTTGAAGTTGCACTTATGTGATTCAGGGGCTAAAGAGAGAATGTTTGTCTCTTCTAGGGAGCACTAACTGTTCCATCACCATCCTTTAGTAGCAAAGTCAATTTTATATTGTATTTGAAGGTTCTTTTATCTTTTTTGTTTTAAAGGCTGCTAGTCTGTATCGATTAGAAGAAGAAAATCATGAAGCAGCTGCCCGTCTAGAAGAGGTAGTTTATCGTGGGGATATGCTGCTGGAAAAGATACAGAGTGCCCTGGCAGATATTGCCCAGTCGCAGCTGAAGACGCGAAGCGGGACACACAGCCAACCCCTTCCAGACTCGTAGTGGCAGGGGTCAGCGCGTCCCTGCAAAACCCCGCTGTGGCAAGTCCTGTTGGAAACACAGCTCTGCGTCCATGGGGGGCTGTTACACCCAGCCCAGCTCTTGGAGGACTCTTGAGTGCTCTGATCATTTGTAACAGTGTCTTTTATCAAAGCTCAAAGTGCAGGTTTTGTATGAGAAACACTTCTACTGTAGAACTGGTAGTTCTGTTCTAGAATTATGTGTATTGATGTATGTTTCCTTGACTTAATATTAACTGAGCTTTCTTTTTGGTTCATAAATATGTCTGACTTCAGTCTGATTTGTTGTCTTCATTACACAGGCCTTAGTCCTTAAGGGGAATTTGGAAGGAAAACATGTAACTTTGTGTAACTTGCTCACTCCTACTTTCAAACTTTTATATTTTTGGTATAGTTTTTTTAAGGCACAAACAGAGACACACTTGAATTTGCCAGAGTTCCATGGAGACAGTGCTAGACAATGATGTGAATACAGTGGTGGCCATCTGTTTTAATTAATGGAAATGGTAGTTAAACATTTGTGTTACTGCTTGGCTGGTATACCACCCTTTACAGAGCAAGTAAAGGGATAAGTAAACTGTAATGTTTGCAGGGTAAATGTTCTTGCCATTGGCATCTCATTTTAAAGAAAAAATATCTGCAGGTATCTCATACTAGCATTTATTATTTTTTGTAATTCACAAATGAGTCTTTGACTCTATTATTGCCACCGGTGCTTACTCTTACTTGCTTGTGTTGTTTCTCTGCTTC
Organism: Pterocles gutturalis; assembly: GCF_000699245.1. Lineage (NCBI taxonomy): Eukaryota > Metazoa > Chordata > Aves > Pterocliformes > Pteroclidae > Pterocles > Pterocles gutturalis. Next base: position 7,516 of record NW_010107841.1, read on the forward strand.
TGCTGATGTCTGCATTCTTATTCTTTATTCTCTAAAGCAGACAGTAATGAGGAAGCATTGGATGGCTGGGAAAAAATTAGCAATGAGGAAACAGAAAATAACTTATTACATAATGTTGCTTTTCACTGTAAGCAGCAGCTACCAAATGAATGCTGTGATCATAAGCAGCAAGAGGCCTGTCATCCCCAACATGCTCTGAAAGTTTTTTGTTTCTATCTTCACATACTGAATAAATTTTTGCCCTTCATCTTAGGATTCTAGAAATACCAGCATCTCTTCTTACATTTGAAAAAAAACAGCAGATAGTGTAGGGTTCAGTGCATGAGCTTGGACTTGAACTGTTGGTCATTTTCTGTATTTGTGAGTTAGCAGCCTTGCCTCACTGTAGGTTGCTGTTTATTGCCACATATCTGCTCATTTCCTCATCAAAGCTAACTACTTCTATCCATTGGATATGCTGTCATTAACTTGAAAGTTACACGTGTTGCTGTTGAGTATAGACAGATAAGAGCAATTCAGATATGTCTTTAGCATGCTGATCCTTAAGGAATTAGATGCAGCAGTGCATCACTAGACGGCACCAGTGAAAGCAAGAGTATAATATACATGATACACAGGATACATCTTGTATACAGCCCATTTTGAGGATTAAGAAACACAAAGCTATTCCTACCTGTAGCAAATGCTAAAACTGAAGTATTTAATCAGACTGGTATTTAATTAAATATTTAATATTATTTTGTTAAACTTGCCTATCTCTAGTCACAAATTTAGTCAGTTACTGGGAGGCTCTTATATTATCCAGGTTCCACAGAAGAAAAAACAGTCGTGGAGGTAAACAGGCTACAGCACAGCCTTGATTCTGTAACAGGATCTTTATTAAGAATAACTGGGCTGTGGCAATTTACTAAGCCAGGTAAATATACCCATGTCCTGGGGAGGTTTGAGGGGTCATACGTTCATTGGAAGTCAGTCATGGGGCCTTGGTTTTGTTTGGGTTTTTTTTTTTCTTAGAAAAACTGCATCCAGTGCATCTCAAGTTGGTTGGAGGGTGGGGTGGATTTTTTTGTTGTTGTTTGTTTGCTTTCTAAACTCGTGGACTTAGAAAACTTAGAGTGAACTGTTTGGCCTTTGCTTGTGGATTTTTTTCTTTTTTTTTTTTTAATTGAGATATCTTAATTTGAGATTTGTATGTTGCTGGAAAGGGGGTTAGATCTTCATGATAGGTTCCCTGGTATAGGTTAACATGTGCATCACTTCAAACTTGTTAACTTGGAAATTTTTGCTGTGGGAGATGGTGTGCATCTTTAGTAAAAATACAATTAATTTCATATCTTTCTATTTTTTTTGTACTTGAAAATTGCTGTATTTCTGCAGCCTGATATTGCCTAACTGTAGAAGCTTTTTCTTTCAGTTGCCGTTTATTTGAATATGCTAGCCCACCTTACGTTAAAGTGTGGGTCAGTATCTTGGAAATTATTGCTGTGGGAGATGGTGTACATGTTTAGTAACAATACAGTTCGTTTAATTTCATATCTTTCTATTTTTTTGTACTGTATTTCTGCAGCCTGATATTGCCTAACTGTAGAAGCTTTTTCTTTCAGTTGCCGTTTATTTGAATATGCTAGCCCACCTTACGTTAAAGTGTGGGTCAGTATCAAACAGTAAATTGCACTTAGAGTTAAACCTTAACCACAGGTATAAGCTCCCTAGTAGGTATGTTTGGTTTTTCTGTACTTTGCCTGTGTCTAGTTCAGTGAATGCTGACAATTTAATAGAGATGCAGTTTGTGATACAGTTAAGTAACACAATAAAGCAAGAGAGGCCAAAATTGCTCGTTTTTTCCTTGAGAAATAATGTAATGTTTCAGTGAGTGAGTAGTACTGTAAGATGCATGACCCCACTCATTCTTGCATGTTGTGTTGCTGAACTAGCTGTAGTAAATCTTTACCTGTTCTTTTCCAGTCTGCAGCTCAGTCGGTAAGGTTGGGCTCTGACATAAGAAGGAGGAAAAACACCAATTTTCTACAGCTGTCTAATGAACAAAGCATTAGATTGGGGCTTGGAGATGTGGATTCCTTCCCCCTCTGTCATAGACGTGCTAATTTGTCCAGCCCCTGCTGCTGGGGTTTAAACAACTGTTTAAAAAACAGCATGTAATGGTAGTGATCTCCTCAGGGGGGCACTCATGCAAGATTTGTAGGGCATGCAGGATTACTGTGTCTGTACCATTTAGCATCCCAACTTTCAGCAGAAAAAAATAAAGGGGAGAGGAGGAGGCAAATGCCCTTGGAAAAAGGCATTGTATCTTCCCTGAGAAGTCTTGGCTGCTTCCAGACTTTTAATACTGAAGAGAGAGAAGGTGAGGGAGAAAGAACCCTCCATAACAGCTGCTAGCAAACATCGGGTTACGTGCGAGAGAGCAGTAAAAGGAAACTTCGGTTGAGACAGGAGAATAAATGGAGGTGAAGCACAAGTATTGAGCAAGATATAAAATAGTTCTGCATATTGTGTTGGACAAGGAGTACTGCCCAGTGAACAAATTATGCTTTGAAGAAAGATAGCACAGAGCATAATGGAAAATTCTATTGAAAAAACAATCTCAACCACTTCAAATGAGCAGGAGCATCTCATGCTGAGAATCCATACAGCCCACTGGCAAAGATGTTGGAATCAATTTAGTAAATATAAGCGGCTGATCAAAGCCTGGTATTTGTTACTATAAACAACCATGCTCGGAGGAAAGGAACACTTTGCAGCAGCTGTTCTCGTTTCCAGATACAAGAATACAGAGGAATTCATACACATGTTTTTAAAGATACTGGAAAAAGTGCATTAATAGTATTTTAGCTTCATGTCTTTATGAACTTAAACCTGACTAACTATTGGAGACAGTCTTTGGAGATCTGGGAGCTTCTGCTGTGTGTGGCATGGGGAGGGTCTCCTGGCCATCCCCACAGAATTGATATCAAAATATCTGTGAGTTTGTAACAATACAGGCTGGAGACTGCCTGGCTGGGGAGCTGCTCTGCTCAAATGGCTCTGGGGGTCTTGGCAGACAGCAGGCTGAACATGAGCCAGCAGCTGGCCCTGGCCATAAAAGAGGTTGACAGCATCCTGGGCTGCGTTGGCAGGAGTGCAACCCAGAGGTCAAGGAAAGTGATTACTTCTGCTCAGCATGTGTTAAATTGCGTCTGGAATGCTCTGTACAGTTCTGGGTCCCCAACATCAGAAAGATGTTGATGAACTACAAGTTCAGGACAAGACCCACCTTGGCATGGGCTGGAGCACCTCCCCGAGGAGGAGAGGCTGAGGAAGCTAGACTGGGAGAAGAGATGTCTTTGGGGGCACTTAACAGCAGCCTGCCCATACCTATGGGGAGGTTATGGAGAAGACAGGGCCAGGCTCTTCACAGTGGTGCATGGCAGAAGAATGACGGACAGTGGACATAAATTGAAACAACAGGGGTTCAGACTAGTCACAAGGAATAGCGTTTTCAACATTGGGACAATTAAGTTTTGGAACGTAGTCCCCAGAGAAGCTGGAAATCCTGGGAGATTTTTCAAGACTTGGCTAGATAAAGCTCTGAGCAACCTCATCTGACCTCACAGCTGACCCACCTTTGAACAGGAGGTCGAACTCAACACCTCCTGAGGTCCCTCCTGACCTGAATGAGCCTATGGATACTAGACACATTAACTGCTTCAGAAAAAAAACAAGGAAGTATTAAGGAATGTTGTTGTCCCCTTTCTAGAAAGGCGGATCTGGAGGACAGAAGACTTGAGGTATCTGGTATCAGCCTCATTTTTATTGATGAGATTTTGTGATGTAGGTCTCTGCAATGGGAGGCCATTCAGTGTGGTGTGAAATTCCATGCTGTAGCGACCTAAGTTTCCAACAGGTGCCCTTGGAGAGCGTGATATGCAAAATCCACATCCTACACTTGCAGAAAATTGATCTGTCAGATGATGCTGACTCACTATTAGACAAAGGCAGACTCCTCTAAAGAAAAAAATTGTATTTGTGTTTTATATAGCTTGTTATGTAGTCTTACATAAGAAATAATGAAAGCCCTATTTTCAGGCACCAAACCTGGGACTAGAACAAAAGTTTGGTTCTAGCTTTTTCTTTTAAATCTATGGAAGAAAATTTGAATTACTTTTATTGACTTTAAGAACAAATTGTTGATTGACTGACAGGACCTTTTTACCTCTAACCCATAGAACTATGTTCTAGCAACACAGGGCACAGAAAACAAAGTTTGCAAATGAGGTGCATCAGCTATGTCAGCCACTGTGTTGCCTGTACTTGCAATGAGCAGCATCCACACTGGAAATGATCTTCAGGAAGTTTTTGTCTGTTTTAATGTAGTGAGTGTACCGTGCTTTTTGGGAGTGCAGCTTCACAATTGTTACACACTGTTTGTGTATGCTTACATGCAGGTTTTATGTTTATTTTTGTTTCTTGGAAAGCCTGGTAGGAAACCTCGCTTGTTCATGGTAGCTAAACAAGGAGACCAGAAGTTTTATATTCTTGCTGCTGCTGTACTTAGCCAGCGCAGCCAAGTGCCAATTCAATTCCTGCTCTGAGTGCAAAAGAGCTATTTATTTTGTAACTGTTTAGACCGTCACCATGTTTTTTCTGTATGTGTTTATAGCCAGCAGTCAGGTAGCATAGCACAACAGTACAACAGATCTTTCCCTGACTATTTTAACTTCATATTTACTTACTATAAATATTACCAGGGTCCTGGATTTAGCCTCTTCAGCCTTATACACTTCACTGAAAACCTAAATGAATTAATTTTGTGAAGTGGAAATTTTTAGCTGAGTAGAGACTGTTCAATTTGGCTGCAAAATATCCTTTCTGAACCGTGCCCACTTAAGAGAAGATGGAAATAGAAGCCATCTTTCAGGAAACAACGTACTTCATTCTACGGCTGTGTGGGAAAGCAATTGACTATACATTAACTTTCCATGAACGTTAAAGAAAAATCATAATTGTTTTCCCAAGTCATGATCCAAGGGAGAGAAGCCATATTCATAACAAGGACAACACCTTTGAAGCTAAGAGCTCAGAAAAAGAGGGCTTTTGCACTGAGACCCTACTAAGATTGTGGAGGTTGGGCTTCCGCAGGTATGTGTGGTGCCTTCTCCAGGTGTCTTCAGAATGATGAACAGGAGGAAGGAACAGTCTGCTTGCTTGGTGCCTTCAGTTGGGAAAAACAGGGGAAAGCAAATTTTATTTCCGTGCTGAAGAAGAAGGATGTTAAAGGAAAAATGCCAGGACAATCATGATTCAACTGTACACAAGCTAATAAAGTGCGCCTTTCTGAAAGAAAAAAAAATACAGTTCCCTCTCTCTGCTTCCTTTCCAGAGGTATCAGAAAAAGGTTGGGTTCTGTTCACTGTCGGCCTGCCCTTTTATTTTGAATGCTCATGTCAACAAACACTCAACATAGGCAAGTATTAATTTTGAAAACTGCTTTCAGATTGTGTAGTTAGAGAAACCTCTCTGCATATGACGGTGAGCACTCTATGGGTTTAATGAACCTGGGATTGAAGGGAGAGCTTTGGCAAAGGAGGTTTTCACTTGGTGGTGTTTCTAATATTGCAATAATTTGCTGTTGGAAAGCTTTCTCTTGTGTGGCAATGCAATGAGGGTGCAATAATTTATCCAACTTCTGCTGTAAAAAAAGACAGCAGAATTGCCCAGCTGTTGTCAAATAGCATTTGATGGAGAGGAAGCAGACCCTTTATTTCAATGGGACTAGGTACGTGTGTATAAGGCTAAGGAAGCATCCTAACTGTCTCAAGTGCCATAAAGTGGGGCATGTGCTTCTCTGTACATTTACTGTGTGATTCACAAAGAAAGAGGCACAGTGTAAAATGATGGAAAGGAAACACTGCAGTGAAGAAGAAAACACATTTTAGATTACTTCAAGAACAGTGAGTGAGTGTATTGTATCCATCTAGCATCAGACCTCAACTGCATTCCTAAAAGAATCTCCTAAAGCATGCACAATGTGGTCCTCCTTTCCCAAAAGTCACTGAACTTGAAACTAAAATTATGCAACTGGCTAAAATTACACAGTTTTAATTCATGCTGTGGGAGCCAGCTATGACAAGGTGCCTACAGTTATCTGGGTGACATGTTCTAGCTTGCTTTAGGCATCCAAGAGCCCAAACCATACTGCTTTAGTTCTCACTGTTAGCAAAGAAGAGCTGAAGTTCCTAGGCACTACAGAGGTCCTGAGACTTCCAGTGTGTCAGACACGTACAAGGAGCACAGAGTGGGGCCTACCCTTGTTTCAACAACAAGGGGAATCCTTCCTGTGACTCCAGCAAGCCTGGAGGAGGCCTCTGGTGTGCTTGGAGGGAGTGAAATCCTCTAATGAGGCAGAATGAGCAGCTCTGACTTGTTTTTGTGTGCTCAAGCATGCAAAGTGTAATTCTACTCGGTGCATTAGTGTTTCTAACTGAGAACAATTGTGTTTGACTGCTTCTCTACCTCGCTTCCTCTGCAGGTATTTTGCAGCAGCTGCAGGTGAATGAGTATACGGCCACATTCACTTGTGTGGTTCCTTCCACCTGGTCCTTAACTGACCAGTTAAGAGTATTTAATCCCTTCTAGCCTCTCTAGCAGGAGAAGGAATTCAGGTGGTGAGGTATGCGAAAAGGTATTGTTTTGACTATAGGTATAGCTGGGATGTAAAGGATCAATTTTCTTTTCTCAGAAGTTGTATCGTGAGCTTGTATTTACGATTTAAGAAAATTTCTAGGCATCTGTACATACCAGTGTTCTTTAACTGTGTTCCTTGTTGTTTATGACTAGTCATGTTTGATTGTCTGTTGTGTAATGGTGGATACTGACCTCATCTGAAATCCTGGCTTTGGGATAGACCATCAATTGGTATGCTAAAATGTAAGAAAACCATTTATTTCTGGGATCCTGTATCAGGAAGAATCCTATGGAGCAGAATCAGAAATTAATCTGATAATTTAGAGTAATTAAGTGCTAATATTTACCATGGTAAGAAAGATTACACTTATACTCTGCACGGCTCTTCATGCTTGATTGCTACCAGAATAAAGGTGCAATACCATAACTTCTCAAATAATGAAGTTAAAGTGTAAACAGGTTGTAGTCTTCTTTGTAAAGGGAACTTGTGGTTGTTTTCCGTCGATAACATCTGACACTGAGGTGTGGCAACTAAACTTCAGCAGTTAACTGTACTTTTTCCAGATTTAGCTGTCTTCAAAACAAATCATGTTATGATTTATGGCTTTTCAAAGAGCAATGGGTTTTTTTGACACAACCATGAACACAGCTAGAGCTGGGTGGGGTACATGAATGCTGTGGCTTGCTTTGAAAACTCTCCCTGGTGCTGCACTGGTATGTTTGAAGCACAGGTTCAGGGTTAGACATATCCCAAAATTTAAGTTCAGGAACACATCATCCCCAGTCTTAGTGACAGGGATTTAGGTTCAGGGTTAGACAGACCCCAAAATTTAAGTTCAGGAAGACATCATCCCCAGTCTTAGTGACAGGGATTGTTAAAATTATTTCTTACCTCTTTATGTCATGGAACTGGATTATTTCTTAGGATTATCCAGGCACTTAATCTAGCAAGTTTCTTACTGCAGTAGGGAATGGGTAGCTTAACAGTGCACTCGATCACCTGTGCTTGCTTCCTGTGGTGCTCTAGCACTTGTGGCTCTTGGTCTTTGGTGCTATAGCCTTGTGGTGTGAGGTGCTGTTCTGTGGTTTTGGTGTTTGGGGCTGTGTGACTGCATGCTTTTGAACTAAATACCATGTGGTGGTGTGCAATTGGTTTTGCTCACCCTGGAAGTCCCTTTCGTTTCCATCCTATGTTTAGTCCCTGATATGGTACTTCTGATCTAACCTATGCAGAAAACCTGGCCTCTCTGGTGTTACCAGTCTGTCGCAGAGATTTATTACAATATCCCACTGAGGTCAAGGGAACATCCTTTCCCAGAAACAGGAGTATGGGACTGCACTGGAGTGCTTGCAAGGAGACACTGCACTGCAGAACTTTTAATTCTCTCTTTCACTTATGATTCATAATCCTGACATATTCAGGAACTCCTATACCGGACACAGTAGAGCCAGCTGTTGCACTTGGCAGAAATGCATTGTTCTGGTATTTTAACCCTTCATAAACCTACACTGAGGAAAGAAGCGTGCCAAAATTGGTTGTAAGGAGGCACTCTTCCTGGATGTGACCACCTTGGACTGTCCTGCAGAGCTGGATTCCTTTCTTTCAAAATCTTCAGGTCAGTCTCTTAACCTAGAAGAACAGCATTTTGAAATAACAGTCTACAGTAGAGACTGTTTAAACTGATTGTGGTCACATTTACTTACAGTTTTCAGGGGATACCCTATGCCCTGCTCTGTAAAACATCCTTGAAGTCCCATGCCAGGCTTTTTCCTCAAAGATGTTCCACCTCATCTGGAATCATTCAAATTGTCATTAATCCAGAAAGACAGATTGAGAATGTGTAGATGTGGCTCATACTCTAGTATGAGTCAATATATCCACAGGGAGAGGACAGACACGGCTTCTAGTCCTTGCACAAATGCATACACAGAATAAAAGTGCTCCAACAGGAAAAGGGGTACAAAGATTCACTGCTCCAGAACAGTCTGTAACCCTAAAGTTAGGGCTCTGTGCTGGAAGGTAAGTAGCCTAAGTTCAGATCTCAAATCCTCTCGGTGAAAATGGATTGAATAAATACAAAACTTTGGGGCTATATAGGGACTTTTTAGGATGTACAAGGAAAAGATTGTTGTGTGGAATGGAAAGGACAGCAAAAGAGTATTGCAGCAAGATAATGGGGAAGCAGTAGTCCCTTGGTGATAATCAAACTCTTGAATAACTAATTTAGTTGAATTGTGTGTCCTAATAAGTGAAATATCTGCTTAGCTTCTTTCAACAGGAGACACATTAATTCTGAACTGGAGTAAGGGACAGAGAATTATTTTCTGTGGCTCAGATGAAACAGCCAAGTATGGCTGCGACTACCACTGCTGTTTGCTTTGCCATACTTTCACCTGCTTTTTCTCTGAAATGAGGTTTTCATACAAGAGATTGCCCTGTCAACTTGATCTAATGATTCTCTGGCAAGTCAAAATAAATGTAATTAAATATTAAGGAACTGGCCAAGCAATGATGGAATAAATACCCTGGGTCCTATACAGATATTGGGGTGAGATTAGTTTGTCTGTGTTTAACAGATGCATACTGCTTACCTGATGAAAAAGGTACACTTCAGCATTACTTTCTTTTGGTAGTTTGTAAGTTGATTTAGTTTTTGAAATAGTTGCTGGAAAGACAGGTCTGAAAACAAACTGCTCTCATTATCCACAGAGAAGGAAAAGTGCAAATGTTCTTCTGGCACTGGTACCCCATCTGGAGGGACAGGTGTTATTCGTTGTCCATTCAAACTCAGTGTTTTGCCTCAGAGCAGTAGGAAGGGATTTCCTTTATGTCCTTCGTTACAGTGGTTTTAAGTAGCTCTACCGAATGAACCGTGTTACCACTTCATTTCACGCCAGCCACAAGATGAAATGACATCGGCTTTGGACAAAACTGTCTTTTGTTACCAGGGAGGTCAGCAAATGCGTATGTCGTGGTGAAGGATGGTGCAAGTCAATCAAGCAACAGATCAATTGAGTTCTCCAATGGAGACAGGGTCTGAGTCTCCACCACCTGCCAGCTGTCCCTGCAGTGTGACAGGATAAAAGGAGCAGGGAAGGACTAGGGCCTGCTCTAATTCAACGGGAGTGTAATGAGGCAGGTGTGTCCCTTTGCCACTGGGGATAGACACACAAGGATGACCAAAGCTGCAGTATGCTTTTGACATGAGACTGAAGCATGAAATCTGTTTGCGTTTTTTTTTTAAAGAGCTTTCTGCCTGATGCTGATTTTCCTCCCCCCTTCACTCCTGGTCAGTGAGGTGCTGCCAGCTCACAGGCAGCACAATAATATTCCAAAACCAGTGAAACAGTTTAATCAGGTTCTTAACGCTTGCATGTCGTAATGTTACAAATGATTGAGATATACAATAAATAAACCTTGTGACGTGAGAATAAGTTGGGGGTGGGGAGTGGAAGCCAGGTTGATTGAAAGGTTGAGAGAGCCAGAATATGTCACAAACATCCTTTAATTACTCTTTGTATTAGTGCCTCTGTCACTGCTACAGCTTTCAGAAAACTATCTCTGTAACTGTCTCTATTTGGAGGTAGAAAAAACAGCCTAGGCTGACTCACAGGTGTCTGGAAAGGCCAGAATACTTGTCTCGTTGTATGTTTCATCACAGTATTTTCATGAAATCATTGTAGAATTATGTCATCCAAGGAAAATGTCATCCCGCAAGAACTGCCCACAAGTTTGCCTTTATTAAGAAGGTTGAATAGTTCAGTGTGTGTTAATGGTTAAGCTGACCAGACATTTCTCACTAATCACAGCATTTTCATTAATATGTGCTTTTGTAGAGGCAGTGGGACAGGGGTTTTGCTGACTTACGTCATTCCCCAGTCTGCTATGTTTACTTATCACACAGGCTTGTAGATACCTACTTTGGCATATCAATGTTAAAAATAGCTTCAGGTGCTGAGCAGGAAGATGAATAATCACATTTGAAAGACTTCAGGGAGTTCTCAAATTCACTCCACACAGATTCAGAGGGATACAATTTTTCTTGTCTCTCTTAAGGGTAGGCTGGCTTGACCTAAATGCTCATGTAAGAGAGTTTAACCAGGAAGCCACTAGAAACAGATAGCTAGATTTGGTAGCTAATTAAAGTAAATAAACAAAGAACAGCTAATAGAAAACAAAAGGTAACATTGTGCACAATGTTTTGTTATTGAGTGTTAAGGTCACCCTATCATCATTTAAAAGCTTCTTTCCACCTTAGGGTCATCATATGCTGCATAAGAACCAGGGTCAGTGTCTATACAGAGGAGAATCTGGTACCCTCAGTAAATTATACGCTTGTATAACGCTGATGGGTTAAGGCTATTTACGGACTCCTGAGAAATACAGACTCAAATATTTCTAAATGGTTTCCAACGACTGTGAAAAAGAAAATTATTATTCTAGTCATGGCAGTCTGGGGAAGTTCCTGCTG
>NW_010107841.1:18699-31747 GCF_000699245.1 Pterocles gutturalis
CTGGAAAAGGGGAAATATAACCCCCATTTTTAAGAAAGGAAAAAAGGAAGACCCAGGGAACTACAGACCAGTCAGTCTCACCTCTGTGCCCAGCAAGAACATGGAGCAGATCCTACTGGAGATTCTGCTGAAGCATATGGGAAAACAAGGAAGTGACTGGTGACAGTCAACATGGCTTTGCTAAGGGCAAATTGTGCCTGACAAATTTAGTGGCCTTCTATGACAGGGCTACAGCATTGGTGGATAAGGAGAGAGGAACCGACATCATCTACCTGGACTTGTGCAAAGCATTTGACACTGTCCCACATGACATCCTTGTCTCTAAATTGGAGACAGATAGTTTTGGCAGTTGGACCGCTCGGTGGATAAGGAATTGTCTGGATGGTCACACCCAAAGAGTTGTGGTCAATGGCTCAATCTCCACGTGGAGACCAGTGACGAGTGGCATTCCTCAAGGGTCAGCACTGGGACCAGTGTTGTTTAATGTCTTTGTGGGAGACATGGACAGGGGGTTGAGTGCACCCTCAGCAAGTTTGCCGACGATACCAAGCTGTGTGGTGCGGTTGACACACTGGAGGGAAGGGATGCCATCCAGAGGGACCTTGACAGGCTTGAGAGGTGGGCCTGTGCAAACCTCCTGAAGTTCAACAAGGCCAAGTGCAAGGTCCTGCACGTGGGTTGGGGCAATCCCAAGCACAAATACAGACTGGGAGGAGAATGGGTTAAGAGCAGCTCTGAGGAGAAGGACTTGGGAGTGTTGGTTGATGAGAAGCTTAACGTGACCTGGCAATGTGCCTTGCAGCCCAGAAAACCAACCATGTCCTGGGCTGCATTAAGAGAAGCGTGACCAGCAGGTCAAGAGAGGTGATTCTCTCCCTCTACTCCACTCACATTGGACCCCACCTGGAGTGCTGTGTTCCGTTCTCAGCACAAGAAGGACATGGACCTGTTGGAGCAAGTCCAGAGGAGGGCTACAAAGATGATCAGAGGGCTGGAGCACCTGCCGTGCGAGGACAGACTCAGAGAGTTGGGATTGTTTAGCCTGGAGAAGAGAAGGCTCCAGGGAGACCTTACAGCAGCCTTCCAGTACTTAAAGGGGGCTACAGGAGAGATGAGGAGGCACTCTTTACCAGGGAGTGGAGTGATAGGACAAAAAGTAATGGTTTTGAGGTGCAAGAGGGTAGATTTAGGTTAGAGATTAAGAAGAAATTTTTTACTGTGAGGGTGATGAAGAACTGGCATAGGTTGCCCAGAGAAGTTGTGGATGCCCCATCCCTGGAGGTGTTCAAGGTCAGGTTGGATGAGGCTTTAAGCAACCTGGGCTAGTGGGAGGTGTCCCTGCCCATGGCAGGGGGGTTGGAACTCAGTGGTCCCTTCCAACCCAAACCATTCTATGATATGATTCTATGATTCTAAACCGTGGTATGAAATACGAGTAAAAGTATTCTGAGTGTCAGAAAATGGGAGATAGAAAGAGGGAGAAGAGGAACTTGCAGATAGATGACAAACGTAATAAAATTCTGCAGACATCACACAATTGCTTGTTAACCTACTCTTTCTGCACCTTGTCTCGTTGACCCATCATCCCTTCTACCTTTAAACCAAGTTTAAGCTAAGGCAGCTGGATTCACCACCTTGATCTCTCAGCAGAGAGACCCATGAATGGTCCCCCTCAACCCAGCCTTTCCTACATCTGCTCTGCAAAGCTTTTCTTTACATCCCATTTTTGCCTGTCTTCCATATATTTTTGCCAATTTGTCGGTATCTGACAGGTGCTGGCTGTGTCTGCCAGTCTCCAGTGGCACCCTCATCTCAGTCACCTCCCTGTGCTCTCTCAAAGGCTCTCTGGCCTCAAGGACCTGTCACAGCTGTCCTCCCAAAACCCACTGGCCTTGCAGCTGCTTCTGCTGCTCACACACCCTTCATACTGCTATGCAAGTGGTGCTTTCTTCAGAAAAAAATTTGAGCTGTTGTCTGAGGAGAGAGAATCTGTCACCAGGAGCTTCCAGAGGAGTTCAGAAACACATTAGCCACAGGCTATCACGCCTGTTGTCAAAATTTGGGGAAGGGTATTCTTTGCAAAAGAGATTTGGAGAAAGAAAGAAAAGAATAAGAAAATTATTTTAATCTTAATTCCTCTCCCCACACCCTTCCTCATTTTTTTTCCTCCCTTATAAATACTTATTTTGCTTGTGAAGGTCCAAGTTGCTATAAGCTTTTAGTTCCCCACCAGCCAGTATAGATGCTGTGTCCGCAGTGGGTTATGGGATGACAGTGATTTAAAACTGCTCTAAAATGTGCCTGTAAAGCTCTTCCCCTGCTGTGATTTTAGGCAAAGTATTTTCCAAGTGGCATTGCTGGTCTCCTTAAATGGCAGGCAAGCAGTTTGCTGAACTTTTTAAAGTACCTCTGGCTTTTTCACAATACAAAAATAAGCCTGCCTTGACCTATATTGAACTCATTTCTTAAGAACGCAATCTCAGTTGATGTTGGAGGTTTCCAAAACCTTTCGGGAAGTATTTTAAGTACAGTGCATTAGACTTAGCCTTCCTTATGGCCCTTATTCAGCACTTACGTATGGGCACAACCTGATGTGTTAGTGCAACTGCATTTGCTCCAAGTTATGCATGTTCTGAAATGACTCTGCTGGGAAGCAATGGATCAGCCTTCTCATCATGCTCCCTGTCTTCCCCTGGACTTACTGGAGAAATTAATGATCCAAGCAAGGGACTAAATCAATTGTACTCAAGCTATACACTTCTTTAGAGAATGCTAGTGTCAGCTGGAGCCGTTGTAGCCGTCTCGGTTTATTGGCCCATGCACACTATGCAGTAAAACACTTAGCAGTGACACAGCCTTGAACTGAAATGCCAGACCCTAGCATCCCCAAATGCCAGGGAAGACTGGATCCAAGCCTGCCTTTAATGCACACAGCTTTCTCTCAGCATGGACTGAACTCCTTTGTTGCTCTTCTGGAGAAACTCCTCTGCTGGAGGGGCAGAGAGAGATGTAGTAAGAGCACTGTAGAAACATATGTGGTTTCTGCCCCCTCCCTCCCCCGCCCCTGAAGGAAGCTGCCATGTTGTTGTCACCACTGGCCTAAGGTTGTTGGCTATTTCCATAATCCAGCATTTCTGTACCTGAATCTGTAAAGGGCAAGACCAAATGTACCTGGTCAAGTGCTCTCGAGATTCGTGAGTGACACATTTCTGCACACAGTAAAAGCTCTTCTTGTCAGGTATTACACACAGTTATTTTTGGGTTTGATCCATAAAACAATCGGCAGGTCAGGGTTGAAACTTGAAGTAATGCATGAATTAATGAGTTAACTCCTAAGCATGTTTTTCAGCTTTATCCCTAAATATCTAATCTCCTCCAATATCTCTGCGCATGTAAAGATGTATACAGGCACACACACACCCCTACACACAACGTCTATCTATGAACACGAATTTGAAGTTGTATTTAACATTTTCATATTATTCTATGTGCTACTGAAAGATAAAATGTTAAAAGATACCCAAGGAAATTATAGTGATCTTACTGTCCTACCTCTCGTGTTCTTGCAATTAGATAACTAATTTCTCTGGGTTGTGCCAGCAAAGGACTGAGTAAGTGAGGACCAGTTATCACTGAGGCTTTACTGATTGTCAGTTCATCTCCTTCCCACCCCCCCTTTACCTCTTTTCTTGGATCCTCCTCTTCTTGTGTTTTTCCCCCTCTTCCCACTTGTCTCCTCACAGGATATGAGTAACTGTCACTGAAGTCAAAATGAGTTACTCACTTCCTCTGTCAGGGAACTCAGATCCCTAAAGTATACATTCTGCAGAATCAGACAAACATTTGCATGCCTGCTCTGGGGTGGGCATGAAGTCTGAGAGAACAGCCTTGTAAAGTTTCTAGCACTTCATGGGTTGAATTGGGTGGGAAAAACCACTGAAATGCTGTTTCATGAAGTATTTTTTTGTCTGGAGAATGAACAGTCATACAGAAACAAACCTTTAAGAACTGACTTTATTATATTAATTATGTGGTTTGGTGGAAAAAGGAGTACAATCTTGTATTTACTTTGAGGTTTCTTGTTCTACCTACATTGCTTTGTCCAGGAAATTGTTCTAAAATAAAAAGTTATGCTGGAGCTCAGTGGGCACAAAGTTTCGTATTTACAAAAAATGTATCATCAGAGTTAGAAATATGGTCAAATCAGACTGTTGGATCTGAATAGTCCCACTCATCTGTGGTCTTTGCAGCTTGTTAGGAACCTCCCCAAGTACTCATCTGAACACCAGCCTCCATTGTGTCTCTACAGAGAAGAACCTAAAGCCCAGCTAGAGTGAACTTTGCACTTCAAGCAGACTGACTGCATCTTTATGTTTCCTTACAACTTCCTCTTGACTTATGAACTTCTCTGAACCATGGCCTTACAACCACTTCTGAAATATACTGTAGAACTGATAAGAAGTAACAGCTATTGCTTACTGTTAGTCCTGCTATGTCTCCAGGGAGCAGCCTGGAAATCTGGCTGATGATCAAGATAGGGGCTGTTTGAAGATAACACTGCCTCATACTTACATGTGCTTGGGGTAGGACTGCGAATAAGTCTTTAACTCTAGGCCTTAGATAAAGACTGGAGTTGAGAAAGACAACATCTCAAGATGGTTTCCTTACATGGAAAGCTCCCATTTGGCTGACCCTGCAGACGATAAAATTTAAGCCTGTAGGAGCACTTGTGGTTATGTTTTCAAAGCTAAGCTAGGCACCACGAAAAACGCAGGCACAACAGTTATAGAAAACATCCACTACTAGTATCACTGAATCATACACCAAACTGCAGGGACAAAACAGACACCTTTCAGTCCCACAGAAAAATGGGGTCTTCTGCTGGGCTGCTGGGTACAGTTCCCCACTCCTGAAATTAGGCTTACTGCCTTCAGCCTAGCAAGTTTTACTTCAAGATACCTTTCTCCCTGTCCATCTGTTTAATATTTCCTTTTCTTTCCCTCCTTCTGCAGTGTTTGCTGTTCAGACTATTTTGAGCCCCTGAATGTGAGTCATTGTAGAGAGACCTCTGAATAAAAAGCTGAACTTTAACACCACCGCGACCAGAGTCAAACCAAGTGATGCCTTTCAGTATGAGGGCTCAGACACAAAGAGGGATGCTGCTTCTGTCCTTCTGCAGGGCCATAAGAAAACAAGGACAGTCATTTATGGGCTCAGGGGAAAGAAGAAGCAGTACAAAAGCCACTTCACAGAAATAAATGTGATTTGCCATTCAGATAAGAAATACATCTGCACTTTTTGAAGCCAGAGGTAAATCCCAGTAACTGTAACGTACAAGATAAGGGCACAGAAAGGAAATGGAAGTTTTCAGTATAAGAGTGACTTAAAAACACAGTGTATAGAAGAAACACATGCAGCACAAAAGATTTCTTTAAAGTCCTGGCTTCACAAAAAAAAAAAAAAAAAAAAAAAGGTGGGATAATGATATAGCTGTCAGAAACTCCAGGTGTTTACAAGAGTTTTTGTGCTCCAAGAGGTTGCTCCCTCAGAGAAAATCCTCAGGATTCCCACAAATCCATCTGGACTTAATTAAGCCTTCTGAAAAGAAAGTACAGAAAGTCTGTGCCCACCAGTGGCCTCCAGGTTCCAGCAGAGACTGGCAGTTGTCTGGGGGGGTTTCACTGACATCTCAGAGCAGTATCTGAAAATGCTGCTATCATCAGTCTTGATTTCTGCCAAAGGAGGAAAGTCTCCTTATGGAGCCTCGTATACGGAGTCTCCTTCTTCTGTCATCCATTCACTTGCTCACTTGTGCAGCTTATGGTGCTTTACCCTTCAAAATGGCATCTGCTTTCAGGGAATGCTATCAGGATCCCAAAATCTCTGCCGTAAGTACTGCTAGAACTGGCTTCAGCCTTTGCCTCATGCTGCCCAAAGGAAAGCTGCCAGATCAGAGCTGAGAAGCACTTCTAGTGTAACACAGAAGAAGGTTTTCACGTCTCTTCCCTTTCCTCCAGGGTTAAATCCAAGCCTCGAGGAAGTCAGAGGCTAAAGTACTATCAACTTTCCCCATGAGCATCTTGCCAAGACCTTTTATAATGTACTTACACTGATGACCACTGTTTATCTCAAAGAAAAGGCTCCTTAACAAGTCTTTTTATCTTCCTTTTTAAAGGTTAATCATACTAGTTCTTTTCCTGGTACAAAATAATATTAAAAACAAAAATCTTGGAAAAGTCATGGCAGGCTTTTTTTTTTTTTTTTTTTTTTTTTTTTTTTCTTTCCCGTGGGAGGAAGGAGAGCCACCCTGATTGCAAATCTGGATTGTTTTTTCCCTCCTAAAAACATTTTTTCTTTGCCTTAGTTTTTGTTGTTTCAAGCCTTTGAAATAAAAACCTCATAGTCAAAGCACTAAAGACTTTTTTTGCTCCATAACACTGTTCATTGATTTGTGTCTTGAAATGGTTTAAAATATATCAGAGAAGGAGATTGGGAGGGACAAAGGAAGGGACAGAAAAGAGAATTTAGAGGATCAGAGAGAGAGGGTGCAGTTTGAAGATCCAAAAATTCCTGAATTCTAATAATTCCATCTCTGCCACAGGTTAACTAGCCAGACAATATGAGAAGAGGAAGGACTGCTTAATTCAGGCTGTATAATATGGTTTACATTGAAAAAAAAAAAAAGCAGTAACTGAGAACAAACAGAATGCAAATACTTGGGAAAACATTTGGGAGTAAAGATGTCTATGCTAAAGATGTGTTTCCCTAGGTCCTTCAGGGATAAGCTAGGAAAACGGTATTTCTGATGCTTCCCAGAAATGTCTCAGTAAAGCCAAAATGTTTGATATTTTATTCTTATTATTTCAGAACAAGAAAGCCTGTGGGGAAAATGGATTTTTACCTCTGATAGATTCTCTGTGTCAGAAAGAACAGTGCCTCTGTGTGTGTGTGTGTATAGCCACAAGTCCAATTTGTTTTAAAGCCTGAAGGACACCATTAAGCAAAGATCATGGCCACGATATTGAGTTATATTTAGGGACAAAAACACAACAAAGGAACAGGATGGTCTGTATTTTGTCAATGTCTGCGACACTTTTATTACCTATTTGTTATTGCTGTGTTATGAGAAAGTCACTGAAGCATACATTATTATTCCTTACACCATCTTCATTCCACATTCTTCAAAACTAGTTAAATGTAAAATTTCAGATTAGCTGTGGAAAAGTCTGCATGTGTCTGAGGCGATTTTCCTTCCAGCGCACCATTTGTCACTGTCCGGGAGATAAAGTGGGGTCGAGCTGCTACTTGACCTCGTGCTTTTGCTTCTTGGAATCCTTGACTAAGACCAGCCATGTGAGTAAAACTCCATCCAGGTTTTTAAACACTTTCTCTGCTTAGCAGTTATAAATCCCTTTTCATTCTTTGTTTTCAAAGTTGGTATCAAGCTGTCACAAGAGTTATTGATATTTCCTGAACAAGCATCAATAAACCTATCATTTCCCCGCAACCCCTCCCCATGCCGTGAGTCTTCCCACACTGGTTCAGCTGGTGCTCTGCATATTCCAGCCATGGAGAGAATTACTTAACACTATGGCTGCTGTTGAAGAAGCATGTTTACTGCAATGAAAGTCTCCATTGAAGTCAGGAGAACATTGCGAGAAAGATAAATTAAACTTTGTATTGGTCTTGTAGGATTGTGGGAGAGCGCTCACCAGAAAGAAGCACTCTGTATGGCCGTGCTCCCTTTGACAGTTACTGCACATTGAAGCTACAGAGGTCGTCATCTAACACAGCTCCTCTCTTCAAGTGAGGAAGAAGGATAGTGCATAGGAGTCAGTGAAATGGCAGCAGTTACCTCAGCCAGATGTTGCCACAACAAATGCTGGCTCGCTGCAGTTCAGGTGGTTTCTCTTTTGACTTACTCTTTGTTTGCTAGATTTGTTTATCCAAAGTTGGAGCCAAGAAACCCTGGACATCTCTTCACATCACAGCAGTGCCACAGGGGATCCCTCCTAGTTTCACATGGAAACTTGTGAGGCTTTGAAGAATGCTTAGAAGTGATACAAAGCCCCCAGGGTCAAGGGAAATATTCAGCTTGACTTGAATGGTTTTTCATTCCATTTGCAACTATGAAATTGAGGTTCAGATTTCAGATTTCAGATTCAGATTTTCTGTTTACTGAGCAGAAGAATCCCTGTGCTTCAGTGGGCACCTGACAGCTCCTCCTGCGGTGGCAGCTCCACAGGGACGAGGCAAGAATACTGATTCTGATGTTCCCTCACACAGATTTGAAAACACTGGAAAGTGGGACTATTTTGCTGCTGAAGCGCATACTTAAGCAAGTGGTATCTGTACTTTCAGTTTACACTTTTGTGTGCCATTTTACCAGCTGACTAGCTGCCTTTAAAACGGGCCTGTCCAAGTAAACACTGCTATTGGTCTCCACTGTTATGTTTTGCTCTCTTTCCTGCATTTATACAAATACACCCAAAGTCATTGCTACATGAAAGCTCTTCTGGATCAGTCAGGAATTTTGGGTAAGGTTCCTTCACTGTGTCAGAACAGACTTGTTTGGTACGGGTGTCCTGGCACATTTCCAGACAAACTTGTCACACACATGATGGGTACTTGAGAGCTTGGTTTTGGGCTTTTCATATTGATCCTTCAGGGTCTGAAATTTTAGGATAAAGATTGAGATCAAATGCGATGGTTTTTCTGTTATTTTAGTATGGTTCTGCAGGTGAGGCTGCATCTTAAGACCTCCTTCTATCATTAGGTAAGGGAGGCAGAAGTGGAAGTGGGTTTGGGTGTACCATTAGCTGGCCACATGTTTATAAAACAGCTAAATGCTTAGTCACTCTTTCTGATAGAAACTGCACTCTTCCCATCACTCTGTAATCTGTTCCCATGCTTCAGGGAAACTGTAAAAATATGACAAAGGTCATTTATTTCATCTTGCCTTCGCTGGCTGATAACACACTGAACTGACTTTCCTACACCTGTGTTACTCCTGCTGCCCTCTGAATTGCATTTGTACCTGTAAGAAGAGTTTGTGCCTCATTTTCCAGAAATATCAGCCACTTAAGCAATTTGTCCCCTCAACAAAGCTTTTCTAGTCCAAAACATTTCGGTGTGATTACAAGATGTGCTGCTATTTCTCTCCTGTTTCCTTGTTTGCAGTGCACAAATGGTGACCTCACATGCTCCAGGACAAACAGACTTCTTAGTCATCTTGCCTACAATTTCTGAGGCATTGGCTCAACATCATTTTCTAAATGTAGGCTAGCTATATCCCTTTATCAGAATAAAAGCCTCAGCTCCAGTTCTTAACCCAAGTTCCCCTTTTTGACAAGTAATATAGAAAACACTGCTTACGTAGGAGGGCGATTCCAATTCTCTTTTTCCCCTGGAAGCTCTGCTCCGTGAGCTTATTGTCCAGGCTGGACTTTCAGCGCGTGCGAGTGTTGATCCTGGAAGATGTGCATGTTGCCACACGTTCATCAGCAATGACAACACGTTGCTTGCCTCCACTCCCTCACTGGACACACGCAGCACAGAGTGCTGGGAGTTCAGACTTGCTTCTTGGCTCAAACTGCACCAACAAACCAACCACTGCACAGACCGGCAAAGCACCCGCCTGGAAGGAAATCCTGGGCCCAAGGGCAATGGGTGTGCTGACAGCTGTCCTGGAATTATGATTACGCTGCTCTGCCATGCTGAAGGAGATCACAGAGGCTGTAAAGGGTAGACATTGGGTAGAGCCTTCAGTTATCCCTGTGTACCTTGGGATAAGATCATAGTGGGATGTAATACTGGGGCCAAATTTTTAGATACTTACATTTCATGGCGGAGCTTTAAGCTTTAACCCACGACATTCTCGTAAGAGAAGATGCAGCCCTTGAGTTGGACCTGAGCAGTGCACAGTATTTATAGAGGCCAAATATCCATCACAGATATGCTCAGCTTCAGAAAGGGGAACTGTATCAAAATCAGGAAGCATTTTTAAAAAGGAATTTAAAAGGACAGCTATGAGTTCCTATGAGCCGGATGGAGGTTGGTGAGAGAAGCCACATTGGTAGCACAGTGCCAGTACATAACACCTTTTCAGAAAACCTTGAAGAAAGGGCAAAAGGTAGCCAGGTTTGTTAGACAGCAGAGCAAGGAAAGGCATTAGGAAGAGGTTAAAAAAACTGAAGGTATGCCCAAAGGGAATAAATAGAAAGGATCATAAACTTTGGCAGATTAAATGTAAAAATGCAATAAGGGTGGCCAAAAAGAAGGACTTTAAAGAACAAATCACAAAAATTTTCCAAACTAATGATAATTGTGTGGTTTGGTTTGGTTTGGTTTTTTTTAAATACATCAAGAGCAGAAAACTTGCCAGGGAATCTGCTTAGGGAATTTCTTATCTTTGAACTCATGTCATATCCAAACAGACCTACAACTTCTTTGTGCAATGAAACTTTATTTCGGTAAGCGAATTCTCTGTCTTTTTGATAAGCCCACCTCCTTCTTGCAAATGTCTCCACCCCCTTTATACTACCTCGTCTAATAAAAGCGTGTATTCTGCAACAATAAAAATTTCCTGCTGGGGGGGGGAGGGTACTAATCTAATTGCTGGCACGTACAAGTGCCTGGCAACAGATCTACAAACAGCATTTGATCCACGGGCCAGGAGTCAGTCTGTTCTGCACCTGCCTTCTCAAATGTGCATGCAGCGTTGCAGAGAGGACCTGAGGCTGGAGGAGACCTCTCAGGCCCTTGCGAGGAATGGCTGGAGGCCACGGTTGCCTGTGGTACCTCTAAGCACCCTGGTTTTGTAGTATCTGGTCCTTCTTTTTTCGTTCCTACTTTGGAGATTATTCAGGGAGCCGCTCAAAGGTAGGCAAGGCCCCTGTGCAGCTGTTATTCCTACTGGGAAGAGAGAGTAAGGGGAAGGGCATTTTTACAATTCTGGTCAGAGCGTAGCCCCAGGGACGCTGATGGCAAGGAGTGGGAAGATGTGGCACGTTCATCCCCCAACAACTTGAGCAGCTTTCGGGACCCTCCAGACACTTGACATTTTGAGTGGTGTAACACCTCCTAACACCTCTCAGAGTTTGCTTGCCCCCAAAACAGCAGGCCTAATATTAAATACCTACTCAGGTTGCTTCAAAGGTGTAGTTAGAAATATTAAATGACCCTTTGAATTGTTTTACAGCTATATCTGTAACTGCATCATCCATCCCCCACAGGCTTTTAATTGTTTATTTCTTAACTGAAATATGAGATTGATATGCTATCTATGTCTACTCCTATAGCAACAGGTAAACTTTCAAAACATAAGTGACATACATACATACAGAGTAATTACTATCTATCCTTAAATCCCGCTGTCAGAAAGTAATGCATACTTTACAAAAATGTGATTTTTCTAAAAGTATCTTCAGAGGTCATCATCATTTCTGTGCCAGAAATAAACAGACAAAAGACCACTTTGAGTGGTGCGTTACTCATTTCAAAGAGACCCTGTGTAAGACTGACATGCTTCCTTATTTATATTTGTGAAAGAATAATTTCATCAGGTACTGCAGGAGAAAATACAGTGCCACATTATGCAAGGGAGTTTCAATTTAAAACAATTGAGCACTTAAAATTCACTCTCTTGCTTATTCAATAAAACACTCGGCAATTCTAAAGCTGGAAAAGGCCATTAGTATCATCTTATCTGACCCTCTCCATTACAGAGGCAACTAAACTTCATCCAATTTCTTTCAATATTGTATTTTTTGGTTAAAGCCTATTTTCAGAAAAGGATCTAGTCTTGATTTAAAAGCTTCTAGAAGAGAATTTTCAGTGTCCCATATTAGTCTAACGAATAATTGTACTCAAAGACATAAATTTTAATTTTTCTGATTTTACGTACCAGCCAGTTGGTTTTGTTTATGCCTTCCTCTATCAAAGGGAAGGATGAGCTCATCCTTCAGTTACATGTAGTTGAGTCTAATAAGATTTGATTATGAAAGTAGGAAGACTCAAAGTTTCAAAACTACAGAAGCTGCTTAGGAAAAAAATGAAAAGCGAAAAAAGCAACCTCTGGTAAAGCTATTTGTTAAAAGTGTCTAGAGTAAAGGTCCTGTGATTGTAGATCAGACCATGCCATTAAGAGGACAGAGTTGTGCTGTCTTCACTAAGACAAAACATCCATCAGTGCTTGATGGGAATTTCAGATTTTGACTAACTAAGGATTATGACACAGCTTTCCACATTTAAATGCACTTAAAGTGTTTCTGACGAGTGCCACATACTTTTAATTGCCCTTGTGATAGCATTTTTTCTTATTCAATTGTTCTAACTGCATAAGCTAGTGCAGTTAGGGACATTTAGAAATCTGCCTTTCTTGACAGAGATTTTACAGTATCAAAGAAAAATTTTATTACAGATTCAGCATAGCCCTTGAAGTGGTTTTCTGTTAAAGACATGACTTCTCATTGAAATGTTTTCCTGAATCAAAGACTTAACGCCCTATACGTTTAAGTCTGACTGATCTGCAAATGTAGGATTGTGATCTCAGGCTCTTAGATAAAACCATACATCAAGTAACACTGCAAATACCCCCCATACCATGGCTCCTCATGCAGGGCAAGCCCAGGGTGGGGCTGGGGGCCTACATTTTTGTTCCCAAAGGGCAGTAGTTCCCTGACATAAAGCTACCACACAACCAGACCGCTGCTCTCCTCCTCCCCAGCAGCTTCAGCTCTTCCACTGGGGTGGGAAATCCATGGTGTGCACCCAGAGTAAGCGGGAGGCAGCAGAACTCAGTGCAGGGCTTGCTGGACAAGAGCTGTTCGGTGGCTGAGGCAGCAGTTCTGCCTTGCTGGGTCAGGAGCACTCAGGACAACCTTGCCCAGAGATGTGGTGGGGGCAATGACAGGGGTGAAAGGGGTTCATACCTTGTCCCCAGCCTGCAAGGCTTCCCTGGGTGACCCACCACCGCTGCTGCCTTCGCCCTACCCTAGCACCTCTCCTGCCATGTCCCGTCTCTGCCCCAGGCAGCCCTGCTTGGCAG
>NW_010107841.1:31772-69250 GCF_000699245.1 Pterocles gutturalis
AAGGTGGAAAGCACAAGGTACAGAAAATAACCTGACAGAACTGGAAGCAAAACTATTTTCCCTCTCTCGGAGGGTTGCTCTTAGGTCAGTGCAGGTAGGGCATACCATTGCACTGTCTTCAGAGGTGAAAAATTAACCCAGTACCTGTGAAGAAACAGCAGATGCTGGTTGCCTCCTTTGAAATGTGTAGTTGTTAGGCAAATTAATGGAAGAATTTCTAGTTTTAAGGTCCCTTCTCTATCTTACAAAAGGTGAATATTCTGGCTAAAGCATTTGTTAATAAGTTTTTCATCTTTTTGTCATTTAACTCAATGGTTAACAACACCCATAATATGTATCCCAGAGTCATTATGTCTCTTAACATCAATGCAACTGCATAGCAGCAAGGGCTGTTTTCTTGACAAAGTCTCTGCTAAGGAAAGAGAAGGTGAGGCTCACTATTTTTGCCGGCCAGCAGGTCCAGTAATAAAGCATGAAATCAGTTGTCCTCCAGAAAAATGATCTTTGCAGATATTATGGTAAAATGAAAAGTCACTAACAAGTTTGCCTCTCAGAAACTAAACAGTAATACAGTTAATTAGAAAAGGAGGGAATTTCTTTGGCTTCTGAAAGAGCACAGCATGTATCTACTGCACTTGGATTTCTATGTAGAACACAAGAAACAGTGTCATTATTGGGTTCACATTCAGTGGATGATCTTCAATCTAACAGTCAAGTATTTCAACTTTTCCCAGCTCATCAAATGCAAAGGCAGTTTCTTTTCACCACTGAACAGAGGGAAGGCAGTAGACACTTTTTCTACAGCCTCTATTAAGCAGATGCTCATGGAGGATGAGAAGACTTTTGATGTTAAGGCATGTTCTGGCAGTAGTCCTAGTCCTTACCAGTTGATTTTAGCAAATTGGAAATAAATCTGCAGGATGAGAATTTCCAGAAATGTATTTAACTATGTCAATGGAATGAGCTTCCAATATTGGCACATTGGCAGACCAAAAGCAACTCTTGTGTGATTCATGTTCTCTTTCTGAAAGCACAGCATATTTTCACCCATGCAGATCTTCACAAGAGATGTCCTCCAAAATTCAAGAGACTTATCAAAGCATAAACAAGAGAAGGACACAAACACGTTAAGTCACATTGTGGCCTGGCCCTTGTAAGCAAGTTAAGGCCTAAATAAGGGTCTGGAAGGGTATAAGTTGCAAAAACAACATAAAAGTAATGATGTTTATAAATCAACCTGACAGGGGCATGTTGCAACATAGTTGTGTTGTTTTTTTTTCTCCAGAAAGGGCTCACGCTCATTATCAAAGTCAGTGATTTTTCCAGATATATTCCTTTAGCTCCATTTCTCCATACTTTATCTACATGCCAAAAGAAAATCTTGCCAAAGATAAATTCACAGATCTGGCAGGCTAGGAGAAGTCTCAGGAGATCATCTCATCCAACATTCTGCACTGAAGTAGGCTAAAAGTATCTGGACACCATCCCTGATACTTTTATTCACTTTAAGAAATCGATATCCCTGGGTGCTATGTCCTAACAGTTTGACACACTTTCAGATAGAAAGACTTACCTAATGTCCTGCCTAAATCTTTTAGGTGAAGGTGAAACTTATTTTTTTCTTTCCCTTCCCTAAGTGCACATACAAAGTAATTTATAGTTGTTGCCCCATCTGCATTAATCCCTTCCAAGCTGTCATGCTCTTTCCAGTCTTCTCTTTTCAATCCAGTGCCTTCACCTTCCTTTTTATGAACCATATTTTCGACACCTTTTATCATGCTTGTTGCTTTTCAGTGCTTTTTCCCTCGACTGGGTCTACTTACTGCTTCCAGCTGAGATGAGAGAGAGGACTCCAGCTGGGACTTCACCACTGCTTCAGAAAGTGGAACAATTGCTACTGCTGCCTACGTAAAGATAGTTTTATTGTCAGAACAAAGCTCCTCTCTTCCTTAGCAGTGTCTGATTATTGACACATACCTAGTTTGAGCTCTGTAGCGAGGAACACAGAACACCGGAATTGCAAGGGGATAAAGAGAGACTATCTAGTGAAGGATACCTAGAAATATTCAAAAGATGTTTGTCTCACTTGTTCTTTAAAAATGTCCAACAAGGGAGATTTCATGATCATCACAGACAATCTGTTCCAGTGCTTCACTGTCTTCACATTTAGACGTTAGGAGACAAAAATGTTATCTTAAATCATACTGTAAAGTCGATTCAGCAAAACCTCCCTCTTCTGCTGTGATGCTTTCTAGACAATAACTGTGGTTTGTGACTGAACATAATTTATGCTAAAGGGGATTTTACACCAAATGACTAGACCCTGCCCCAAATCAGACAGTGATGCCAGATGCCTTTCTAAGCAAAATCACCAAAATGTTTTAAAAATTTATGTTTTTTCTTTCCTAGCTCCAGTCTTGGAATTGCAGAATTGTTTTGATTGAATCTTTCAAGAAAAAATGCAATTTGTGTGGAGGAGGGGGGGAGGCAGTGACTTGGGTGGGATACTACATCCTGAATGGAAGCTTGCGACGCTATGGATGTTGCGGTTATAACTCTTCCTGGTTGTCCTCTATGGAAAAAGAACTTTGTGTCCCCACTGTATCTTCCATATGAGTGCTTTAGAAATGTTGAGCTATGTTCACATCATTTTTCAGGAAGCAGAAAATATTATTATCCCTTTCTTACAGTCAGGAAAACATAAAAAGTACTAGTTCAAGGTCAAAGTGAGTCAGCAGAGAGCACAAGATGAAACTAAGCTAGTCTCATGTTTTAATAACCATGATAATGCTCTCCTTTTTTTCTCCCTTTCAGACAGTGTTCACCTGTGTAATCTTATCTCCAAGCCAGAAGAGCTCCTCAGAGGTCTATAGTTGAAATACTGGTGAAGGTCAAAGGGAAATGAGCTTTTGCACTGGAAAACCACCTTGTTTTATGTGCTATTGATTTACAATGCCCTACAGAAGTGTTTGGGCATATGGTGTGAATAATGGACAGTTGCTGAAGTTAGCTCTCATACAGAACATATTTTCTTCCAAAAATAGCTTTTTAAAATACAGTTACAGAACCGTTTATGAGGTGAAGTGTCCCCTGTCTCCCCCTGCTTTATTTTTTTCATTTAAAATATAATACAATGAAGAAAAATCACAACTATCATGAGGCTGGGCTGATGGTGATGTCGCTTCACAGAAACTCAGTGTGTGTCCAACACTCAGGAATCTGAGCAGGGATTCAGGTCTCCCTCAGACAAGTACACATTGCTCCAAACAGTCGTTAGGCCCCTGAACTAACTGGTGTCCTCACCTCAAATCGCTACAGCTGGACACTCCAGAGGAAAGTAGGCAAAAAGCTTCTGAGACACTGGACTGTGAGGACTGAAGGAGAATTTATAGACATGCTCTGAAATGTGAACAGCAAAGTAGTAACTGCATTTCTCTGCCTACAAACTAGTCATAGTCTGATCAGTGGACGGATATATTTTCTTACCTCATTCAAAAGAAAGAGGGTTATTTTTAAGGCAAGGATCTGTGTAAGTTCATTCTGATTTTTGGAATATCTACGACTGCCAAAGGCTATTGTGTAGGTAAATATTCACTGGAAAAAATACACTGAAAGTATAATTCTCCTCTTAAGCTATTGAGGATGCACAAGACAGAAATGACCCTGTGTCCATATAGAAAACAGAATAAAATAAGGCACTTATGTGGCTGTATCTGAATTGTGTTGTAGTTGCTACTTTAATTCACAGGTTTGCATGCACAGCAACAAACAGACGCTTGAAAAGTCAGGTGTATGGAATAAACCTTATCCAGAATGCTTTGGCTGACAGATGAGAAGCTCAAGGGGGAGCTACTGTAGGAGCATTAGGCAAGAAAACAACGCACAAAGGCTCTTTACAAGGCCGGGAAACATAAAAGCAACAGCAAATTATCTGTGAAGCAGCAAAGCTTTTCCTTTTTTTCACTTCCGTGTAATTATATGTTGTAATATTCTTTCTGTCTAAAGGTCATGGTGTGTTTATATTCATAAAACCAGGAAAAACCTGCTCTTTGAACAGGATACAAACTTCTGCCAGTTATTCTAGCTACAGGCTTGAAAAATTAAAATGTGACAGCCCAAAAAGCTTGGAAAGTTCAGATCCCTTCTCTAAAGAAAATGGGAGATGTGATGTCCTACATCCTCAAAAGCTTCCCCCCCCACCAGGATAATATACTTGTGCATTTGGGCACTAGTTTCCATAAGTCCAGAATACTGTATGATAAGCTGTTGCATTTGGCAAAGTGGCAGAGTGTGTCAATCCCAATTAATATTGTTTCTTTTGATGAAACAGCAATTTGTAAATACTTCGGGGTAGAAATGGAGTTCATTCTTGACCAGTCCTTCACAAATACTGTAATAAACAAAGACAGAGATAAAGACAGGGCAGGATGGCATAGGTTCATAATCTATCCTGTTGAGATGGAGTTAGGCATGGAAAGAAAGCACTAGCGTAGACATTGGTTTAATTCCTGGAAGATGTTGGCTAGGTTCCCATTTCCTGCACATGCTTGCTGTGTGCCCTTACAAAGGTCACTTAGGACTAGCTCCACAAACAGACACATGCATTAAATGCCATTGCTGATCTAGGACTTAAGTCCTTCTGCACCTCAGTTACTTATCTGTAAATTCCAGACAACAGTATTTCCTTATTTTACCGTGGTATTAGGAAGAAAAATACACTAAATGCTGCAGTGAAAAGGGTCATGCAAGTAGTAAAGATAGAAAGAAATGAGTCTGAGTTTCTAAGGCCTTCCAGGACTCCTGAGTGTGGAGAGAGTGCAGGGGCTGGAATCAAGGAAGAACGAAATGGGATGGAAGAGAGCTGCCAGTCCCCATGATACACTTTCCTGAAGAGCAATAAGGGGTGCTTGTTTGAAACGTGACAGCAAAGTCAGTGCCTTTTACAAAGTAGGAGATGGCTGGGTCTGTTCTGTGAGCAAGACAAAATCCTCCAAAAAGCCTTAGCAGAAACCAAATGCTTTTCCCTGTGGAACTTCGCCTGCCCCCTTGGCTATGAGCAGGTGTGCTTTGATAACTTCCTCTGTGAACGGGGAGGGGGATGTTTGTGGGTTTTATTTAATACCTCCATCTGGAGGTTTGTACCCTGTGATCACAGTTTTAACCTGCTAGTATGCTTCTGGCATTATACCGCAAGAGGAGGGGTATAATTTGAGCAGGGGTCAGAAGAAGGCAGGTTTTATTCCCACTGAACAAATCACTACTTTTCTCTGCCTTTCATTCCCTATTACTGGAAGTGTCCTGGAAGGGTGCAGTCCCCAGGAAGGAGAGATCATAGCTTGATGTCACTGGGTGCCTTGTTTCTAATTTCCTGGAGAACTGAAAGTGGCTGTTGCTCTCTGATGACTGAAAAAGGGCTTTCCTAAAATGTTAAGGCCCTTAGGTCTCCAGGACCACAGTAACTCTGCCAGAACTTTCTTATGCTCTAAAAGGAAACATCTTTGATGGTGGGTTTGCACTGGCCTGACAAACAATGTGGTTTACATCCATTCTTTCTACCATTGTCCTCCTGAGGAGAGCTAGTGGGAGACTGGGCAGAATATCCCACCTGCACTGGTCAACAGCATCACCCTTCCGAAAAGCCACACAATATGCCAGCAGAGCAACAAACCCTGGCACTGCACAAAGGAGAATGCAGAGACCCAGCCCAAAAAAGTTTACTTAGACATACCCCCACCCACTTCCCTCCTGAAGATGCAGAGACCCAGCTCAAAAAAGTTTACTCAGACATACCCCCACCCACTTCCCTCCTGAATGAGAACTAGAACTTTGTACATCGGCACTAGTTTTATTTGAGATTCTAATTACTGTACAAATATTGATTATCTCTTAAAAAGTGCAACACAAATGCATGATTGTCTCTGAATTACTGTTATTGTAACCACTTACCAGAAGTGCCACTTCCTTCCGAGATATGATGTGAACCCACAAAGTTCATGGACAACAGGCACAAGATCTTCCTTTTGGAAGGAGCCTGCAGCATCCACTGGATAGAGTTTGAGTTTGTACCTTATGTTCCTTAGAAGCAACCAGATTCTCTTCTGTTCCTACATAGCCCATCTCCTAAAAAAAGAAAGAACAGAAATAAATGTTTAAACACACCATCGGATATCACTATTATAAAAAAAAAAAAAACCCAAAGAGAAGAGGCATATTCAGCTGGCTTAAATACCACCAAGTGTCTTCTTTGTCTCGCATTTCCTGCTGTCTGAACTCAAGACACTCTCATTTCACACTTCTCTCAGGCTCTCTGAATTACTCTCCAGAGGCACTAAACCTACTACAGGCACAGACATTTAGGTGGAATTTAAGCTGTCTGGAAATGGCCCAGAGCAATTTAAAAACAAGTTAGAAGACAGAGCCACAGAAAAACAAATAAATGTTCTGCTTGTTCATTGATATTCTCTGCCCCTTGAAGATGTGATGTGGACTAATTGAAGATCTCAGATTTTATGGAACACTCATTTCCCATAATTTTCATAAAGAGTTTTTCTTGTTCTGTTATTTTTAATTTTGGGATAAAATCTTGGCAAAGGCAGAAGCAAGTCTTATACAATACACGATATAGTTTCACTTTTGTGATAATGGAAACTTGTCAGCAGGTTTTTCATCCACAGAATTCTCAATATCTGCCCCTAGAAAGGATCCTCACTCTCTTTCCATGCAACAAAGCAGGCTTTATAAATGCACCAGTACTTCAAAATATGTCCTCTGGTCAGAGAGAAAACATTTGTCTGCTTTCCCTTCGCAGCCATCACTCTCTTCCAATTCAGCTTTTATCTCTATCAAGGGCAACAAAGCCCTATGTATCATTCTCTTTCAAGCAAAAAGGAATAAATGTTCCTATGGGCCTAGATCCAAACACACTGAAGGTAACACAAAGTCTCCCAAACAATTCAACTAGCTTTGCATCAAGCTCACCACACATAAATATATGCAGTCTGCATAACAGAAAAAAATGAGCATCAGGATTTTAAGCCTCTGCCAGCCCATCTGGTGAAACTCAATGAGGCAGCTGCTGTCAACTTCTTGACTAAGCCAAGCTAATAATGCTATGAAACAGGTGAGGACATCAAACTGTAGATATGTGCTGCTTCTGAGTGGCATCAAAAATTGTCAGGGAAGAGCATCCTGGCACAAGCGCGTGAGCTGGAATACAATTAAGCTGGCTCTACAGCAAATCTGTGCTTCCTCAGTGAGCTGCAGGTTTGACAGAAACTCTTGCTTAACAGTGCATCATAGTGGTGCCATCATCAGTGCCCTGGTGTCCAAGAGAATTATTAAAGCAATATAGCCACATGAGTACATTGCAAAGAAGAATAATTCTTTAGAAGATGGCTTTGTATGGAAAATGGTCTATCTGTAGATCTTGTTATGCTGGTCTGCTCCCAGGTGGGAAATGTGGTCTTCTACCTTATAGGGACTGCACACAAAAGAAATGGCAAAAGAACCAGTGTCTTAGTCTGCAATACTGTACCAGGGGGAAGAAGCTCCATCCTAAAAAAGCTCTGATGCAGGAGAATGGCCAGGATCCCAGTGGTTTACCTAAGGAAAACATGGTGCGGGAGGGAATCAACTGTATTTAGGAGAGAGTTGCAAGAAAAAAAGCTCTGTGCTCCACAAAGGGCCTGGATGAGGTAGCAGCCAGCTCTCTTTCCTTCCAAGTGCCTATCGGATAGAATAAATACCTAAGAAGAGTGCCCCGCAGCTCTGTGTTGCTGCAGTATTCCTTCCTTGGATGAAGCTAGAAGCTGAATGGTCCTGACCCACTTGTGAAAGAGGACTGGTGATGGGACCTGGTCATGAAAGATCCCATGGTAACTTCAGCTGGAAGTGGAATGTTGAATCCCAGCTGATGATGGCATTGCCTATGCAGATTCCCTTCTCACCACTCTGCTCAGTTTCAAAAGCGTTCAGCAGTCCTCATTTCCCACATTTACACTCTCCACACTACTGATTTTCTGCTATTTCCCACACCAAAGAGAATTGCTTTTCAGCAACTGGCAATTTCTACTGTGGAGAGGTGTGACATAGCTATATTAATTGATTGGGAAGACATTTAAGACCAGCAAGCAAAATATCTAACAGAAGTTCAGAAAACTACTTTGATTGCTAGTCCCAAAATTTTAACTCCAGGAAGCATATTTCCAAATGTATTTCTTTTGTTTCCATGCTGGCTGTAGTAAGGACTAATGCCAAACAATCTCTACATACAGAAATCCTACGTGAGTTAAATCAGGCTAAAACAGCACATAAGCAGGCCTTTCAGGCACACTTCACTAGCCTGTCTTCTGCCCCTTTTCACCCAGTCCCTCCACCCAAGTTTGTTGGTAAAAGTGCTTGGACTTGGAGAGCTCTACTCTCCCCAGACTTCCCTCAGATGGCCTTCAGGTCCTTAACCGGCAGAGTGAAACACTTGGCAGAAGACAATTTTAACAGGTAAGTCTAGAATTTTAATCCCAGCTACTATAACTCACTGTACTATTTGATTTGATCTGTAACTCTAATAAAAGCCACTTCCTCTGCAGAAGTGGCCGCTATTTTACTAGAAAGTAAAAAAAAAACAACTCTTGCATATTACAAGAGACTCTGAGCCATTAGATGTGCTCTCCGGCATTTATTATCTGATTTGGTATGTTAATGGCTGGTTATTCTCATTAGCTGCTCTCTGGACTGATACAAGCTGTTTTTCTGCACTTAGGCTGTGCAGCCTACTGTATAAAGGTAATTAGCATGAGCCCTATGGATTAATTGGAGAATCAGATGTCAGCTGTGTTTCCATTCCCTAGCAGTGGCCTGAAGGACACGATGCTTCTGCGGTGCAGTTAGCTATGCAATGTCAGGAGCCCCTGGCTGAGATGAAGGCACCGATGTACAAACGGGAAGGCAGTTGCTGCCCTTGTGAACTTGCACCAGGGAAAGACAAGACAAACAAGGCGGAGGTGAAGCAGAGCCATAGAGATTAAGATATTTGTTAAATAAGAATATGCCAAGTGGGAGACAGGGCTCTGCAAACATGCTGCTTTGCAGGAGACTGCAGGCTTTTAAGCAGTTTTACCTGGCTGCTCCACTTGCTGCGACAGATTCCTCCCTTGTGTTAAATAAAAACTGTCCACTGTGTTAAGAAAATCTGAAAGGATGATCGGTCACTCTATACCAGAACCAATAAAAGATCAAATGAGAGAAAACTGTGGAAAGCTACATAAGCAATTACAGCAGAGCAGCTCTTGTCTCATGAGGCCTGACATTTAAGCACACAGACGTTCTCTTGATGTGTGTGAGGTAATGCTGTCCTCAAGGCCAAAATTGCTTTAAGTGATATGACTGCAAGAAATATAGTCCTTCACCTTATTCTTAAATCATCTGAGAACAGAAAGCCTTTTGTTTCGTTCCTTTGCAGCTAGAGCGGGTGCAGGGTAAAAGCTGGAAACTGAGAGCATGAGCTACACCTACGTCTGATGCCGAAAAGGGGTTGTCTTTACAGCTGGAACAAAGAGATGACAGACTTCAGCTCTCAGGCATAAAATCCCTGTCCAGGCTGCATGAAACTTTTCTATTGTCACAAAGTATT
Organism: Pterocles gutturalis; assembly: GCF_000699245.1. Taxonomy (NCBI): domain Eukaryota; kingdom Metazoa; phylum Chordata; class Aves; order Pterocliformes; family Pteroclidae; genus Pterocles; species Pterocles gutturalis. The sequence goes on from NW_010107841.1 coordinate 41,401, forward strand.
ACAAAAGATAGGGCCAGAGCCTAGAAGGAACCTGTAAACAGATCCTGCTGCCCAACGTGGTAGGACTGCTTCACTGCAATGAATGAAGCAAGGCTGGTAATAGCAGCCTGCCTGCACAGCGTGCCCAAAACCCAAGTAAAAAAGGACAAAAATAGCACATACAGAAAGCAAAATGTGAATGTTCAAGTAACATGAGGAAAAGCGTGAGGAAAAGCATAAAGAAAGTATTGGCAAAGCTGATCCCAGCTCAGGCTGGGATCTTAAAAAGAGCTTTTGAGTACAAAGATGGAAAGAAAGCACACAGGGTCAGAGGGATTTAGACACATATAGATGACTTTGAAAAGCCCAATTCAACAGAGCCTGGGTTTGTATCTAAACTGAACTAGCACACAAAGGAAGCCATAGGGGCCCACCGTGTTCAGCATGAGAGATGCAGGCAAGAGACAGATGTCACCATCGATGTACACAGCTGCATCCGCAATACCATCTGCTGGTTCACTGGAGAAGCCAGTCAGCTGAACACAACGCTGTACACACACCATGGCAAGAAGGAAGAAAGCCACTCACCCACCACCCCAGGCATCCATATTGCCCCCTGCCTGGTGTGGCTGTGGTAACATCGTTCCAAGGCCACTGCTACTGCACTCAGCTTTTACAGTCAGATCTTACTGACTGTACGGTAACATGTTGCTATTGCTAATTTAAAAGTGCAGCCCCCTTAACTGATAAAAGTGTATCTATAACCATGTCCTGTTCCTAAAACTAGCTCTAAAGCATATCATTGAGTAGCCATGGTGTGGATGTGATCCCTCTGCTTTGAACTTGCATGAGGCCAAATCAAGGCTAAATGACTTATCCCCATGGATCATGGCAGCCAGTTAAATGTTTTTATTACATTTCCACCTAAACAAACCATCACTATGCAGATTTGCCATATTGACTGCCTGTCAGTCAACAGATGCTTGTGTTCTCCTGGTATACCATTAACCCACCAAAAACATCAGTGGGTCCTTTTAGAAGAACCACCTAAAGACACAATGGACTGTATTCAGAGAAGGAGATTACTTATCTATAAAAATATGAATAATCTTTTAGGATAGCAGGCCAGGGACTAATCAGCAGAAGCATCTATTAGTGTGCCCTCAACAGGAAATATTCAATATCATGCCCAGGCTAAAAGATGCTAAAGATTTGACCTGTCATGATGGTTTTGAGTGTATGTGCAATATATCAGCCACTACTAGCAAACTTGATTTGGACATACATGGGAGATAATATGGGCCCATGCTGACAACAGTTGATTACGCATTTACTTTGAACACTTCACTCTGAAAAAGCACTGCACAAGCAGAAGCCAGGAGAAAGAAGCTGGAAGGATGAACCTGGTTCTTGTCCTGCAGCTGCTCTACAAGGGCATTCTCATTAGCTGCCGGGAAGACAGAGAGAAACCAAGTGACAGGACACTGGATACACTGACAGTGATGAGGAGGGGTAAATCCTAATCCATCTGGGACAGAAACTGTATCAGGTATTAAAGCAGAGGGCGACTGTCATGATTAGGGGAAAATACTAAACAACACAGCTGCACATGCATCCCAAAACAATCCCACCGCTCCATGGTAATCACTCATCCTCTGTGCTGATCCTGATGGAGCAGGCATCAGTGGCCTGCAGAGGCGACTTATGTTCACATTCTTATAAACTCGAGCAAGCAGCCCCAGCCTTTGAAGAATAATCACGATGGGCACAATGGAAGAAAAGCAATCTTATCTGCTCATTCCCATGAAACCACCCACAGGCAGATGCAGAGCTCAGTGGTGGGTCCTCAGAGACTGTTTCACATCAGTAACTGGAAGATGTCAGCCACAAGCAGCTGTGACAGCATTTTAGGCAAGCCAAGTGATAAATTGATGGCATGTAGTGACACAGATTCAGTCAGCTTCAAAACAGCCTGACTGGGAGCAAGAGAAGAGCGGGACACATGCTGCCATCAGCTGTGCCATCGTGTGTGATGGCTGGAGGCCCAGGACTTTGCCAATCTGTCAGCCATATGGCAAATGAGGTACTGAACCACTCATCTACATCCCCACAATGAACCTCTTCAGATATTGCAAGCATGGGGCCATGTTAGCACACCACAGACTTTGTTGCACTTCTCTGTATGAAAGGCAAATCCCGCACGCGTGTCCCACATGCACTTGCTGTTCAGATAAGTAGGGAAATACTTCATGGTGCCATTGACCTCACTGCATGGGTGAGTCACCCAGCAGGATCCATTTGGGATGGCAAGGTCCCGCTAGCCACGCTCATCTGAGCCACCCTGTTGCAGCTGGGTACAGCCTGGGCCTCTTGCCTTCCTGACAAAGTATTTTATCTGAAGTCTTAGGAGGGAAGGTTATCAGGGATAAAAACAGGGCTAAAGTTTGACAGATTTGGTTCTAGGGTTCAAGGAGGAATTGAATTTGGCACCTTGAAAGAGGAGCCCTCCCTACCTCCACTGGTAGGAAGTTGATGCGATTACCCTATTTGACTTTTGCTTTTGAGAGTTAATCACAAACAGTAAACCTTGGTCTTCCCCTAGGGCTGAGCTACAGAAATGGGCTAGGATGCAGCACTTCAAATTCCAGACAGACGTAATAAAATGTGGAAATTGGATGCAAATTATTTACTACATTTATGGTACCACATTATTTACTGGTACTGCAGTTTGATAATCACAGCAATAATTTTCAAATTACCTTTACTCAGCATTCACTCTCTTTTACGAGTGCTGAAATGCTTCCTGTTCTTAATGCAGAGAGGATTTCTAAGACTTGTCCTATGCTTGTAAATGGAAACAATTTGCAAATGACTATGGAAGCCAAATGAACTTAAGCACAATTTTCAAGGGCACAAATGGCAGTGAGGTATTACTTCTTCACAGACAACAGAACATTCAACTGATGATTTCTCGCAGTCCACACAGGAAGTCTCATGTAAAACACTGCATTAAATCATGGTTCCTAATTCCCAGACAATGAGGAAAAATAAACAAAAAGCCACTAAACCAACTTTTTCCTCCTAGCATTTACTTGCTCCTCATCCAGAGAAATTGACTCTAACTCTGTGTCTGAAGAGCACGTATGTCCCAGAACCCAGTATAGTTGAGACGATAATCTGCCCCGATAAGCTGTACCCTGGGACATCTGCTCAGTATTGACTTGCTTAGGTCTAATTGTTGGCTAGGACACATGGTAAACCAGGACATCAGATATGTGCTGGGAGTAGGTGGAAGATCAGAAATATGATCCTGGGAGCCAGTATCTTGGCATACTACATATCCAGGCAGGCAGTACTGTAAAGCTGACAATGAACAGGAAACTTTCCTTCCCCATTAAATCAATTATCCATTAACAAATTAGCCAGAACAACAGGATAAGATGATAGGTTTGAGTGCTTCAGAATAGAGACAGCTAGGCAAGACATCCTGAGTCTCACAGCTTCTAAGAGATGTTCAGGGAGAACAATCTCACAGAAGCTATCCTCTATCAAAATGATCTGACTCAATATGAGGAGACACTGAAACATAATTACTGCTTGATGGTCATCTTTCAGTTGTGCTTTTCTGATGTTTGCACCCTAGGATAAAGGCAGACATGGATTACTTAACTGATGATGCACACAGTGTATATTTTTATCCCAGAACCATCTATAAACACAAGCACATTTATGCTTGTTATGTATAATGCAATAAATATAAAAAAGCAAACCAAAACCAATGAATCACTTCCTTGAAAGGGTTTTGCTTAATCACGTGCATGGTCATGCTGAGTGATGCTGTCATGAGTACGCTGACACATCTTCAGCTTAGTTTTCTCACTGATTAAAAAAGAAATGTCTGTGAAATACTCATTCACATCATCAATTTAATGTGTTGTCTCATTCTTGTGTTTTTGCTAATAAAAGATGTTGTGCATCATAAGGCAGGATAGCAGGCAGCAATCAGATATTAACTGTGCTCCACGCTGTGCAACATATCCGGCACAGATGAGTGGATCAGAAAAAGCCTGGAGCAAAACACAAATATGCTCAAATGCTTTCTGAGATGCCCTTTGCACTTACTATGACTAGAAGTGATTGACCCTTTTACATACCTTTGGATTACAACCTTGGTTGTCATCACACTAGGATGAAATTTAGCTCACCTAACTTTGCTGTCCTAAAACAGGTGTCTGGGCTACTTCTGTAGGCTGCCTTTCAGGCTGCTGGGGGACAGCAAGGCATATCCCAACCACATGCCTTCTTTAAGAGTGGCCAAAGCCGGGCGAGTGAATCACTCCCATGCCTCTGTCCTCATGCAGGCTGGCAGGAACTGCACATGCATCAGAAGGAGTGAGTAATGGGGCATCTCTGGAGAGACTCTTCACTGGCGCTGGAAAATGCTTGGGATTTACAGACCTGTTTGAAGTACGAGAGCCAGATCATATCTACTCGCATTCACTTCCAAGGTCCACAGAAGCTTGCAGACATTGAGTTCTCCTAATGATGGTGCCATCATCAGAAGTGGTGTGTCACCACAAAATATAAGCCTGCATAGTCTTATTGTAGCACCTTTACTCCAGTATTACCATCTTCATTCTCACTGCAAAGTCAAATTTGCTCCCTGTCATCCCCACACCATGAAACCTATTGGTCTGCAGCATCCACTAGCTGCTTCTCATCCACCACCTCATCAGGCATTTGTTCAGTGGTTACGTATGACTTAAAAACTCTGACCTTCCTTCCCGTGATGTGAAAGCAATGACGCTTTCAGTAACACAAACCAGCTGAGTGTAACAAAGTCTGAAATTACTTACGTATTTCAAATCCACTGTCTGTTTTTTCTGGAGCTTGTGTGCTTCACAGGAGGTTTATTACTCAGACAGACTACCCTTTGCAGTATTACAATGCAGGCTTTTGCTTGCAGGGCAGAGTAGATGTTTGTATTTCACAATCTGCATTTATTTGACAAACTCACAGTGAGGGATTCTGTTCTACCATAACCACAGATTGTCTTATTTACAGACAGGGTAAAACTAATAATTAGTCTAGTGAGACAATTAGGCAAACACCATTAATTATCAAGTGTGTAAACCAAATAGGTCTACATCAGCATTCACAAAGCTGAACAGCTGACCTTTCCACTATAACAGGTCTTCACCTCTTCTTGTCTGCTTTTCTTGTACTTGCTGCTCCAGTTGTGAGGTTCAAACAGCCCACAAGGAGCCCCTCTTGCTGTCATCCCACCGGTGTAAAAGCTGGTCCCATTTTCAGACAATGCATAAGGAGGAGATGCTGCCTGGTGGCCCAACATGCTCTGCAGGAATGTGTCAGCGTCAATGAATTTCTGATGAAGCCCAGGCTGGTTTCTGGGGGAAACGTGCCTGCCAGGCTGATTTACACTGGAAGCCAGCCTGCTCCCTGGTGTGTCTGGCAGGCACATGCACAGCTATCATGGCAGACACCTCGGGTGCCAGCTTTCCCAGCCTCCCAGCTCCTCAATAGCCTGCCTTTGGTAATAGAGACATCTGTAGCCAAGACCACCCAACTCCTTGGCAAAGAAGAGGCTGTTCCTCTTCCCAACTGAACGTGTGTCAGCAACTGCTCTCTTTGGATCTCAGTAGTATTCTGATGGCCTCCCATTTCTCATGCTTCAGGTGACATTTTTCACCTCTTCATCACCTTCAGGGTCTGCATTTGGGTATTAGATATATTGTACTGTCCAGGATGGTTTTGGTTTCATTGCTGCCAGTAGAATTCAAGACATCTTCAAGAAACAGCACAGCGTTGTCCTCAGCCACCCCCTTTTTGTTATAAAGTCCTCCCTTCCTCTTGAGGCTGAAGATTCCTTACCTGTGTTCAGCTTTTCTCATGGACCACACGTATCAGAAATGAGTCATATAAAACAAATCAACCAATGGACTGGGACAGAATGTTCTACTGGTGTGACAGACAGCAGCAAAACGTGCTGTACCAGCAGTAGGCTGGGAAGGTTTCGGGAAGAGCATGAAGAAAACCTAAGCAGATCAGAGAGGTGGAGAGATATTGGCGTGCTTTAATCACGCTGTGCATACACTGAGCTTCCATTTTAGGCTGGGTGGCTTCTTCTGGTCCCTGACACGCAGAGACTGCCAAGATCCCAAGCTCTCACAACTGGATCCAACTCTCAGAAGTCCATCACCCATCAGTGCTTCTCGTAATGCTTATGGCCAGATTTCCATCTGATTCAGCTGGTAATTTGAGATCATCGGAATGCCTGACCCTGTGTGGAGTACTTAGTCACCCCAAGCATGGAGGACCTGTACTGGTAATCCATACCACTCCAGAAACTGGAATAAAGCAGGGACTAACCTCTGATGGGAATTCATACCCTTGCAGAAAGAGTATTGGTTTGCAAGGGCCACTGTAGTAACCTAGTGAACACGCGTCCTCCCATTAAATCCCATCACAAACTATGAGACAAGCAATCCACCAGAAGCTATATATATATATATATGTGTGTGTGTGTTGTAACAAACATAAGGGTCTGTAAGATCCATCTAGTCTTTTGTTCTTTCCTGATACAGAATTTTTTGCTACAAATTAGCTTTCAAATAGTGGAAGCACTACGTTTCAGGTGGCTGATCAGCCCATTCCAATTTTGTCACCTACCAAGGCCTTCACACTTCCTGACGGATCTCCTCTCTCTACCTGAATTTTCTGTTTGATGGAAACGCTCTTTGGCCTCCAAGTCTAAAAAGTGCAGGTTTCAAACACACCTGGTTTTCTTCTGGATATATCTCACTGTGAAGTCCCAGGGAAAGATCATATGCAATAGGTTTGCATTGGTCTACATGGCATTTGCTGATCTGCCAGAATCAGAACTGAAGCTAGTGCTCATCCTTGGAACACCTCCCCTAAAATGCCTTTTGAACTATAAATGAACCTTGAACAGAGTTACCCAACAAGAGCAAAGCTTCTTAAGGAAGCTTTTCCCCCTACTTGCAGGGGCCAAGGCTACTTGCTTCTGCACTGGTAAATTCCTGAGGCACCTGTATTTACCTATTACAGTAAAGAAATATAGGAGTGGTCAATATGCACTTTAGCCCCAAGGCATCTGCAAGACAAAACTGGCTCTGGCTTGTTCAGTTCCGATTCCAGAAAAACCATTAAATCAAACCCTGAACCACCCACAAGATGACGAAAGATGTGCTTTACCTGCCTTTGATAAATATTTGGTCACCAAAAATCTGTCACAGGTGGGAACACAGACTCTAGGTTGCAGCCTTCCATGCACCTGTCTTTCACTCTGCTCTCCCTTTGCCTGACATTTCCTTACTCCACTACTTTTTCATGAAGGGTACAAGCAGGAGTGACCCCAACAAGAGAAAACAAGAGAGGCTCAGACTAAAACACACACAAGCCTGGCATTAGGAGACTTAACAGCCCCACCTCAAACCAGTAAACTTGTGTTTTCAAAGCGTCTTACACAACTGTCTTAACATATAGCCAAAATATGAGGCAGTTTCTTTGTTTCTGGGCTTTTTCCTTTTCTATCATATGGCAGTGGCTCACTTAGATTAGACACCAGACTCAAACAGTGAGTTCATGCAGAAAGAGCAGCACACAGAAAATCACCTACTTCTATCTCTCCACTGACTCTGAGGATTAACCTTGGGCATACTCCTCAGCATTTCCTTCTGGCTAGTTTAGGGAGTTTCTTGCTCCACTTGTTGCTTTCTCTGAATCTCATTTTCCAACGTCCGTACTCTACAAGGACACCTGTACCGGGCACGTCAGTACCTAACTTGGAGCCAATTACACTAGGCAGCACGACATCAAAGAGCTACATACTGCAGTGCACTTATGGAACCCATTTATGGATTGCTGTCCAACAGAGTTTGTAAGGCAGACAGGAAAATTTGATTAATCCCACGCTCATGGCTTCATTCTTTCTAACACTTGAAATAGTAATAGAAAGACAAACTGAAGGTCTGTGAGTATGAACGGGCAGTGTAAATTCCTTCTTCAGGTTAAATACTGAGGTCACCACAAGATTTCTGTTGCTGTTATGAATCCTTAGTCATGCAGCTTCCACCCTCAGCTCTGATATAGCAGAAAATACAGGGAACGAATAGGTTATTACAGTGACCTCTGCATTCATATTGATGCTTCAGGACGCAATTCCTGTGGTTCAGTTAAAGCCATCTTCTTGCTGTAAAATTCCCCTGTGTTGCATTTGAAGCATTTAACTTTGATACACTGAGACCTTTCATAGGTGATGATAGTTGGCAACTGAGGTGATACTAATAAATACAAGGCCACTCTACCTGTTCCAGCTTTCAGCTCCTACCTAAAGACAACCTGCAAAAGGGAAAGATGTTGGGCTTTTTCTTTTTAGTTTATTTTCTGGTGTAAAAGCAGATGTGAAATAGCTTGACTTTACATTAGAAATATCAAGTCTTGCTTTCATTTCCTTACCAGAGATTTCTTTTGGAGCAAATTCTGCTTCTTTTTGAATGGGGTTTTAAGCCTTCTTGGGATGAAGCTAAGGGAAATTTGACTGTGGTTGCTAAATACTCAAAGGATAAACAACGTGAGAAATGTAAACTAGAGTGGAAGGAGAGTGCAGAATTAAGAATTCTAGGGAAATAAATAAGTTAAATGTAGGAAGAAAGCAGGATGCTTTTTAATAAATATAATGAAAAGTAGATATATCACTTACTATTGGCTATCGAGTCTTCTTTAAAATTACATACAGCAATAAATTCTAGGAAAAAAAATAAGTAAAGTTAAATGTAGGAAGAAAGCAGGATGCTTTTTAATAAATATAATGAAAAGTAGATATATCACTTACTATTGGCTATCGAGTCTTCTTTAAAATTACATACAGCAATAAATTTCCAGAGCAAAATGCCCAGTTGTAGGGGAATACTCAAAAGGATTACAAAAATGGCAAGAGATAGTATAAAAGCAAGAAGTTGAAAGTACATATGAATCACACAGAATCACAGAATGTTATCTTTATCTTCTGTCACCAGAGCACCCACCTCATTCATCAGTGATGATGAGACTATAGACAAGCTACTACTGCTTCAGTCTTATAATCTCCCATCCTACTAACCTTGAAACTACAGTCCTGTTCTTTTGCTGAATTACACAGTAACTGCCTTAAACACAGTATATTTATGGAAGTTGGAGAATAGGAAATCATTTAAAATCTCTCCCAGTAAAGACAGGCTACATTATAATATGCAGTTCCTCATGATGAGACTATAGACAAGCTACTACTGCTTCAGTCTTATAATCTCCCATCCTACTAACCTTGAAACTACAGTCCTGTTCTTTTGCTGAATTACACAGTAACTGCCTTAAACACAGTATATTTATGGAAGTTGGAGAATAGGAAATCATTTAAAATCTCTCCCAGTAAAGACAGGCTACATTATAATATGCAGTTCCTCAATGATGAAAAGAGCTCAACCCAATTAAACAACATATTTAGCATTTATACAGTTCTCTCACTTGCAAATGCTTCACAAATATTATCCAAATTAGGGCATAAAAGATCTTCCCAATCCATTTGCTCTTTGGCTGGAGGTTACTGGCTACACAACGAGCTCTGCCCATGCTCCCTATCCACACTGATGCAAAGCCAGAGTGGTGAGCCCAGTCACTTCCACCAAATACTTGTCTCTCAAAGGAGAGGTCAAAAGCATTATCTGCATTACAAAAAAGAACACTTGAAAATACTGCTTCATTTCATCCCTTGTGGGTGTTGCCATCTGTCTAAAGGAGGTTACTGCCCCTACAATGGCTGCAATGAAGCAGTATTTTCAAGTGTTCTTTTTTGTAATGCAGATAATGCTTTTGACCTCTCCTTTGAGAGACAAGTATTGTTACTCCTAATGGCAATAGCACTCCTGTCTCAGAACTTCTTCTGGAGTACCATTGCAGCCAGAAAAATTTCCAGCCTGTTCCTTCTCCTATTAAAGCTATTGACAAGGTGAAATGATGATTTAGTGGTGCTGCGTTTCTGCAGCACGAAATACTGGCAGCAATAAATCTCTGTCCAGACAGATGATGTAATAATCTGAGCTTTCTACAAATGACTTAATGTTTCTTGGTGATTCCTAGAATGGTTAATATTTCCTAATTGAATGAAGAAATGCATGGACTATTTTTCCTTACCATGAATCAGTTTCAGAAAAAGGTTAGATGTTTTTCTAATTGTCTTGTCCTGTCTGGGATGGTAAATGTGTCCCTTTACTTGGTCCAGCTGGTCATAAAAAAATGTGTGCAATTTCTCAAACTTTTCCATCTGTGAATTTTTAGGTACCTTTGTGACTCACACAATATAACCAAACGGAGAAAGATATAAATCAAAGGGACGGATCTGAACCTACACACTCCACCCTTCTGAAGGAGTTTCATTCCACCAGCATTGGGATTTTGCTAGAGAGACTTTTGTGGTAAAGTCTGATTCTTTCAAACACACGTGAATACACACAAACACAAACACTCATTCTATAATTTGCATCCATGTCTTTGCACCTCTCTGATAAATTCTTCTAATTAATGAAAATTGCTCACGGGATACCTCCTTTCCATTTGGTTGATATAAAGCTTTAATTTGAATGCAGTAATCGTGACAAGTAGCATCTGTACTTTAACAAAGTCAGGAGAAAGCATCTGTCCTAAGACTACCCAGTGAATCAGGAATAGATTCCTCCAGTCTTTATTTCCAGATTTCTGCACTAACTACTTTGCAGCTCTATGGTACCAAGAACAGATTACTGTCTTCTTAGGTTTCTCTTTTCTTTTTAAGAGTGTACTAATAAACAGTTACACTAGCTTCCTCTTTGTAAGGGCTCATCACTTTGTCATCTCAAAGAGAGAAAAACCTGACAGAAACAATGGAACTGAACTCCTTGAACTTTAGGGATAGCGATATCTGGATGCTGTCTCTGTGTTTTGTGACTCATACCTCTCTGTAGCTTTGAGAAGTCAAGTAAGTAGATTGCCCCTGTATCACATTGTCAAGACAGAAGCCAAGCTAGCAAAGTTATTCTGTCTTCATATAAATGCCTTGCTGCAAGAAACAAAGCAAAACTATGCAGACCATCTGTGAAAACTACCTGTTCTGCAGGGCAATGCATTTTACTATTATGAAGAAACCGGTGTGGGGAAAGCACACACTACATTTCATCACTCTCCAGTCCAGTCCTGGCTGCTTCTACCTGGCCCAGCTGGGTAAATTGCATGAACACATTGCTGATAGTAAGGCATCACTAAAATACTCTGTGATGGGTTACCATGTGAAGCTTATGGTTAAACAAAATTATTCCTATTTCCCTGTGCAAATCAAATTTACTGAAATCTTTCATTTCTTGCTTGCTGATTTCTATAAAGTTATATGAGATGGTAATGATGGGATTAACTAAAAAGCAGTGTCCACCCTTTGCATCCCCTGAAACGTCTGCAGGTTGCTTCCCTCCAGTGATCAGGTCACTTTTCACTTGACTGAACAACAATGGCAGTTCCTAAATTTTGGCAAAAAAACCCCACTTCAGCATGATGAAGTATTTAAGTTTCTCTGTCCATTTAAAGACCACTGAAAATGTTATATAGTCCTTGGAGGACACTTGATACAAATGAAATCAGAAGGATCTACACACAGTTTTTCATGCCAACTCCCTTCCTCTTTCGGATAAACAGGGGAGGGCTTCTGGGAGCTTCAACAGAGCTAACTTGACATTTTTTTCTACTATTAATTCAATAAGGGGTCATGGATATGGCAAAGAGTGAGTGAGCATCAATGACTCTGTTTAGATTAACTGCCAGGACATTAGAGCTTACACCATCCAAAGTGGAAATCCAATATCCTGCTCCATCTTTCCACAGCCCAGAACCAGCCCACACCTTCACTCCGCTGCACAGTCACCATCAGTTCTGCAGGTAGCTGCCAGAGTCAGCCATGGTACCAACTGCAGCTATGGGTCAGGACCTACAGGGAGTCAGGCAGATGCTGCCTCAGCAAAGGCATGCTACCACAGGAGAGCCCATATGCTCAAAGGAAAGCAGCTTACTCTGTCGCTCCTCAACAAGGAGATTGTCCTTTAGCACACCTTCTGAAGACACATGCTAATTTCCTTAGTGCTGGTGATGTTTCTTCCCAAAGTCAGGTATATTTTAAAAAGCTCCTTTTGTGAGGGTGTTTATAGGACTGGCATTGAGTACCACATAAGTCACTTGCTGTTCTTCCCCTGCACCTAATATCTATTGTGAACTTTGAGCTTCTCAGGATAGGAAAAATTTTACTCCAGTATCTGGAAAAAGGCTCTGTCCACAGGCAGGGCTATAAATAACTACAACTAATTCAAGCCAGTGCCTATACTGTGTTCTCTTTAAACAGATGGGGAAGGGAATGAGTAATGAAAATGTGGTCAGTAGCATTTATTTGAGTTGCCTTTCTTGCACTGCCAGTTATTGTTGCAGGAGGCCCACTGCTCCATGCCCCGCTTTCTCTCCCAGGGTTCTTCTGTAGCAGACTCTTCCTTTCAGACCATAGCAATGGTGCACTGAATGTCCAGGTCAACAATTACCATCCCCACTCCACAACAAAAACAGGATTTCTTAGATGGAGCCCCAGTACACCAACATATTTGATGCTAGACGTTGAACAGATAGAATGACAAAGAGATCCTGCAGGCTTTTCCTTCTCAGCTAACAAACATGTGGGACCAGTTACTTTCATGGTGTGAATCGTGTGTTTGTGTTCACAGTGGCACTTGGCGGTAAGCGCTGATTAGCCCTCCCCATAAGCAGTGGGCTTCTGTAGTAAGGTGGTCTTCCCCATAAGCCCTCACAGCCTAAAAGCAAGTGGACTGGGGAAGACATTCCAAAATTGGGCTAATTAGGGAAAATGGAGTAAATAATTTCTCCACCAAATTGGTCTCCTTAACATCTTACACAGACACATGTTTTTTCAGATGATTCAACCAACTGATAATGTTTTGCCCTACATTTAGGGCACAACACCAAAAAGAAATTCTCTTAGCTTTGACTAAATCTTGCCCTGTTGACCAGCACAGGCTTGCACAACTAGCTTTGCTTTAAGCTTTCATTGCACAACTTTTTTGAAAGTAAAAATCACCATCAACTTATTGCGTTCCCAGTTCCCTTTAATTTCAAGTGTCTTAGCTCAACAAGACCTGCAATTTGGCTTGCTCTTTCTTTCACCCTTTTATGGTTGTTCTACTGGTCAATTTTCCTTATAACAGTCCTCTGTATTTTTAATTAAAATATAAACATCAAAATGCACACAGGTGAAGACACATGAAATATACAAAGGGTCCCTTCCCCTCTAAAGAGCAACTTTGAAGAACAGATATTGTGGTGATAAAATATATTAATGAGAGAGAAGAGCCAAAGTGTAAGTGATGGGGTTGCTGCCCTCAGCTCCACCACTGAAGCTGTAACCTCACGTGTGCACAGAAGTCGTGGAAGCTTCATCCAAAATGTGATGTCAGAAGGCAACAACCCCGTGGCAGTAATAGGAAGGCGGAGGTGACAACAGATTAGAAAAGTAGCATCCCTTGGCTTCAACAGTGTAGGACTGAACTTCAGATGTAAACAGTAACTTGGTAAGTGTTGCCGTGTTCTTTCATTAACGATGATCTGGATGGTGCCTGCTGCTCTTAATACATTACCCAAAAAGATCTTATTTTGGCAATAATGAGGAGTATTTCTGAATCCTTTTTAAGAGAGCTTAAGAAACGGGGTTAAGAGTTTTAGTGACAGTTTTAAATATTACAATAGCTCGAACTTTTGTTAATCACTTTCGCATTCAGAAGCCGTCTCTCTAATGACACGCTTTCCTGGCAGATCTCAAAACTAGTTCAGAGGTGTCACTTTAAGAAGGGTGTGACGAAAATTTCACAAACAAAGGGGTGTAGACTTGTGTGACTTATATCTAATTGAGATGCATTTGTTGCTTATATTTTTGATTACCTCACTGATGTTACCGCACACCTAAGAATATTATTACAGGCAAGAGCAGCAGAAATTTGTCACCTGCTTCATGCCATTGCACCCATGCAGCCAGCCAGTCCCTGGGAATCTAGCCCAGTTATAGATGATGCATTTTATGAACAGCATGCTAATCTTTCATCTCTCAGGCTATTTGTCCTTTCTTATCAGTGCTTGTATATATCTGCTTCCTGAGGTAAGTCCATACATGGAGTGGATGTGGCAACTACCAAGTTGCTGTAATAAAAGGTGGCTTACCACCGTTCTGTGAGGAACTGGTACATTTGGCTACTTGCTCTAGCTTAAATAAGGCATTTCATGGTGCTTTAGACATGAGGGGAGGAAATTATGGCAATTAAATAAAAATCAGGAAGTTTTGCCATTAGATAAGTCAAATTGCTAGACCAGATGTGGTAACACTTGAGGCATGAAGTAGCTTTACCAATAGGTTACTTATGAATTATTCCTTGGTGAAAGTTCTCTTTTTGAGGGAGTTCTTAAGTAGTTTTTTTTTGGTTTTTTTTTTTTTTTTTTTTACAATTCTATTCAATTCAACATAGTTATTGGACAGGGTAATAGCACAGTGGCATAAGTTCTGCCTTCTTGGATTTAGTTGTGCTGCATCATTACAGTTTTGAAAGTCCCCCTAAAGAAATGTGATTTTTACTGTCAATGGAAGTAGCTTTTCATCTTCTTTTCACATAAGCAAGAGTAATACAGAAATCCTGCACTAGGCTGCAGACAATTATTTGTAAGGTAGTAATAGTTTGTTCTTTGACAAGATTAGCTCTGTTCATGTAGCTGGTATAATATTAATTTAATGCTTAAAATACAGCATGTGAACTTGAAATAAAATGAAGAATGGATATAAGCAGGCAAGCTCAAAAAAGCACAAATGTAGTGATGACTTGGCTAAAATTAATGGTGTGGCTTAGCCTGACAAGCCAGAACAGTACTAGGATAAAAACCCTGCTTGAAATAGATTTTTTCTTGACCGAGAGGAGAGTAGAGGTGGTTGCAGTGTCTCAGTTTCCCCAATATTTTGTAGAGGACTGTAAGGAATTATTTTAACACCTACTTTAATAAAATAGACAGTGCCTTCCCGAGAAGGGAGGAACAAGCAGAGCACTCTGACCAGCATTTCTTGTGATGAAACTTATATTACTATCCACCTGAAATTAGTCTGGAGACTCACAGCTTTGGATTTTTGTCTAAGTACCCCAAACCATTGCATGTCTCAGTGAACAGAAGCCTCCAGTGAAGTCCCATTTCAATAAATGTTTTATCTAAATATCTGCTTACTCCAAAATATGTTCCGTGCCTGTTGTGGCAACAGCTGATGTCTACCAAAATTCATAATAAAATAGCAAAATCAGATGAGACCAGACAAGAGCAAAACTATCCTCACGGACAGCCTAAGAAACACATTGACAGCAGTTTAATACCTGCACGTAGTTGCCAGAAAACCTCTAATGGTCAATAAAAGGCAATAAAAGGCCTTACTAAATAAATGCAGCATTCAGCACGCCTTCAAGAGCTCTAAACTCAGACTCTAGTATATCTCCTAGGGAAAAAGAGATCTCAGCCAGATGACTTAACAGGAATACTTTACACCTGTCCTAGAGCCCTCCAGAAAGCTTGCAGGTGATCACAAAAGCTGAGAGCAGTGTGACTGAGCTGAACTTTACAGTATTCATAGGAATACATGGGAAAAGGGACTTTTCAGATACATTCAGGTCTATTAGAGACTGCAGCCAACACCATTTCAGGGAATAGTAAAGAAGAAAGCATCTCTTGCTGGCCATTACTGAAGAGTACTTCGGGTATTGTCAGCTGCAGAAACAACTCACAGTACCAGCTATGAGATTTAAACTGTTACCAGTGGTTTAATAACTTTGGAACATAAAATACAAATGCTTTCAAAACGAAAAGATGGAATTTGGACCTAAAAAAAAAAGCCACTGGATTTCCTTAGTATGTGCTCCTATCTGTGACTGATGTCCTTTGACCTCAGTAGGTGTGCTACCCATGTGCAGACAGCCACATGATAAGCAAACACTATTTGCATAAAGAGCCATTTCCCAGAGTCAATTACAAAAAGGATCGCACAGTGTTTTTGGCATCCTGTAAAGTGGACACTCACTAAAGTAGCATAATTATTTAAAAAGATGAATTAAAGAAAAAACAAAACTACTTGGAGGGGAGTTACAAAAATGACAGCACCAAACTATCCTCAGCAGTGGCAGATGGTATAAGAAGATGTGGAGGCCACAAACTGTTCTGGGAAGTCCATAAGCTGTAAAAGCCTTGTATGGCATGAGTATCTGCATGTTGACACTGGAGACATGGATCTGACTCTTAGTTTGCTGTGTATGTCTGACTTAATTTTAAATTTGGCACTGCCTTGGCACTGCCAGCACTCTACTGTCAGCATCTGGAGCTGACAGCAGGCTGCCATACCATCCCAATACAGACCGTAGCTGCAGAGGTGATTATCTGAACTGACCTCTGGGCCACTCTGTCCAGGCTGCTTCCTGTTATCAGTCTCCTGGTGCAGTTAACTTGTGAGAGTCAGGCTGGTACTTCAGCAGAGGATGCGTGGGGCCTGAGCTGGTGTGGTAGGGAATAGGGTCCCTTCTGCCAGTAGCGGAGGAGCAGCAAGCCCAGTTTCCCAAGGTGCTCTTGCTCTCTATCTGCCACTTCCCTTGCTGACCCCATTCCTGGCAGAGGTGGGAAGCATCCAGCCAACTCTAGACCTTCCTCTTTGAATCAGAAAAAAAACCCCTAATTTTGCTTCTGCAGCTGGGATGCCTGGAGACAACTCTGTTGTCGCTGATTTCCAGCCTGGATGGTTTAAAACTTGCTCTGGGTTATCTACATTAAAGTCCAGTCACAGAACTGTACAGAGGCCAAACAGTATAGACTTAACTCTGTAATGCAAGTGAAATGATACATGATGGTCAAACTGACAAATGAGATTTCCCTGTGTCCCCTAAACAGTGGAAACAGTAAACATACAAACAGGACATGGCATAATGAAAAACTGAGTAGCCAGACAAAAATATCTTCACTTAAAGATATAAAATATATGTTCTCAAAATCTTAGCCATTTTGTGTATTTTTTCACTAGTAGTTAAGCTTGGAAAGACCTCAATGACCCTCAATAAGTTGGGGGTTTGGGTCTCTTTTCAGTTTTTAAAGAGTAAATATCACATGTTCAACTCTAAGCAAGAGCAGTAGCTGGGACAGAGACAGTTCATGATAAGGAAACACCTCCATCTCCACTCTTGCTGCTATCCAATGATGGTGTCAGTGGACTTTGACCGAGGCCTGGAGTGACAGAAGATTGTGTAGGTCAGGCTCAGAGAGAGAAACCTTGAAAAAACAGACACAAAATGAGCACCTTTGAGTATGTATCTTAATTTGTTTTCAGTTATCTGTAGCAGACAATAAGAATGACAAGTGGGAAAGGGAAGGAGTTCACTAACAAGAACTTCTTACGTATGTTTTTATGTCCTCAACTTGGGAATAAAACTCCAATGACCTGTATAGTCCTCAGAACTGAAGAAATCAGATTTTTGTCTATTGCTGTTGCAAGTTAAATGCTCTCACTTTATTTATTAGCTGATATAAATTGCCAAAATATGCAGAAGATCATTCCTGAGCAAGATGACATTAAAAACTACAAAGAGCTAGAGACAGCAAAGAGAGAGCAATGTACATGCAGCTGGCAATCCCTGACCTGTGGCTACACTAGCAAGATAATAACATAAGAATTGTCAGAAATGAGAAACACATGTAACAGGAGTTCTGACAAAATGGAATTGCTGACTGAGGCAGAAATTATTAAAACAACGATAGGATAAGCACCAAAAAGAGTAACAGGAGGGATGATGGGACAACAGTGTGGGCTGTTTATTTGGGAGGGGATGAGCGTGGGACACAGGAAGAACCTGGGAGGGCGAACAGGGGACTATAAAGGAACACAAATGATGTAACAGGGACTGACTGGAAGTACCTGCAACAGCCTTGCACTTGATCTCTGCAGTTCAGAGGACAATAAATCTGCTGTTTCCACCTTACCCATGCCTTTCTTCCCTGTTCAGGAGAAACCTGGAGTATTTCTCCTTGTCAGGGCCCTCAGTCCTTGCCCCAGTTATGTTGCAGATACTGCTGTGCCCAGCCCCACCTCTGGCACTGTTTCCCAGTTGGATCTCTGATCCATGTTGTAGGTAGCTTGCATCCTGTCTCCTGGAAAGACCTCAGAGCTACGTTGTAGTCTTGTCTACATATACTTGTCTCTATATACGATACTATAATATATATAATATATATTATATATCATATATATGTGTAATTTTTTATTATTCTCCCCTTCAACATATTTGACCAGTTGTTTACATCTGAAATATTTTCTTCCAATAAGAAATTTCTCCACCTCTCTGAAGAATTTGGTTGGTGTTTGCTTTTGTCACATCTTTCCACATTCACTGCCATGATGTTTTCTTAGCATACAACACTTAGGGTCCAGAACTAAAGGCTTCAATCCTGATTTTACAGTTGCTCCATGGGTCACTCCTTCACCTCTACGTGTAAAAGGACAAAAGTCTCATTAAAGAGTAAGGATTCCTAGTTAGTTCAGCCAATGAAAAATTTCCAACTAGTGAAACAACCTGAATGTATGCAATCCCTGTGGAAACAGCCTTGGAGCTATTGCTTTTACTGAGAAATGCTACTGTCCCAGGGAGACAGGACACTAGTTAAAATAATAAAAAACCTAAGAGAGATTTCACCCATGCTTACTCTTTTTTGTATGCACTCCTTATCAGCAGGCTGCTTGCTTTAATAGACCATCACAAATCTAGGCTAGATATTTGACTTTTGTTGTCCTTCCAAAGCTACTTTCATTTGTCAGTAATCCTTCTGAGTATACTGATTTTTTCAACAGTTTTGAGTTAACTCAGGTGGTCAAGCTGTGGCCATGCATGGCTAATTATAGTGGAAAGAGAAAAATTAGTACATTGATTAACATTCTGTTCCCTTTGGAGAGACTCGGAAATGACTTTGGCAGCTACAGATTCACTGACATCCTGCTGGCAGCTTATTACCCAGCTTATTTCTGAATTGCAATCATTTTTGAAAAATGTGTCTGATCCTTGACTTGGGACGGCAAGAACAGAGTTCTGGGGATTTGATGTTTGATGCCATTTTAAAAAGCTTTTTTTCATTGGGCCCCCTGTGGCAATTCTCCATAGCAGACTCGAGCATTGCAGGCTTAATGACTTGCTCTGTTTCCATTCATGCACAGCAGCCTCTGCACAGGGCTCTGCACTCCTGAGGACTCCAGAAGAATTTATTTGGATGTAACGACAGTCAGAGAGATCCAGCACTATACAGTTGGTCCTGCTAAACATGCCTGGGCTGACTGCTCTACCCCTCCATGACGTTATACTTATTCAGAGGCAATGCAGAGAAGACTCTGGAATAAGTGCATGGAAAACAGGAGATCTTTTGTTGGCTTATAGTAAGACCTTAAACATTATTTTTCTTTAGGGTTCTGCTTCATCTTTATCAGACCCAACCGTTTCCTTCATGCTGTGACAATTAATAGGATTATTTTAATTTAAAGATCCAAGCCCACAAGATAACTGTAAAGGAACGGAATTGTTTTCCTTTCTCTGCTCTCCCTCATTAGTAGTCTAAACAAGCGTGAGCTTGCATTAAGTTTGTAACTATTTTGTTAGCTTGGAATCACTTTCTTCTCTTCTGCAGATGGAGATTATGCTTAGACTGTGTGAGGTTGTGGTATATCAAAAGTGAAAAGGCTAGTTACACAATTTATGTTTTCAATTACCTTGATACTGAAAAAGAAGGACAACAAAGGTAAATCTCACAAAGAAGAGCAGCAAAAAAAGGAAGGAAATTATGGCACGTTTACATATTTTTTACTACAGAAGCACCATAAAAGGGTACCTAATCAAATCTCTGTGCTGAGAGGCTAAACTGGGAAGAAGACAGTATCATTGCACACTCTGCCTGCAACACAGGTGAGATTTCAAAATGTCATCCCATTTGTTATGTATGTATGTATGTCTTCACAGGCTGGTTGTCTCAATTTCTTATGGGCTTGACCTACAAATGCAATGGTTGACCTGTTCCTCTCCTTAGGAAACTTCAAAAATGACTACTGAAATGCTAAAACTGTTGCTGAAATGCTTGCACAAGTTAGCACTTCGTTTGGAAACCTTCAGAGGCTCGCTTTTGAGATGAATGGGAAAAGCGCACATCCATCTCTGTGTCTGCATCACACACTGGCTGAACATTCAGGCAGATACCTCCCTGCGTAGGGCAACTGCAGGTAGTGTTGCTTGTTCTTTATCGACATGAAAACTTAGGAATGCAAGTGATCTTGCTGACATAGGCCAGTACACCTGACATCTTCACATGACAGATTTAATTATACTGACTCTGTGTGTATGTGCTTGTGTGCAGGACAGACAAATGGACAGAGACCCTATAAAATTTATGTCAACCAAGAACTGATTCTTGATAGTTTGTCAAGACTTCATGAGCAGCACAATTAATCTTTTACTAGAAAAAGAGTACTTTTTTTTTTATATTTACAGGGACTGTATGAGAGACATGATGAAACTGATTCTTATACCCCTATTTCAAATTAGAACTACACTTTGATTTTGAAATCTTTTGTCTAGAAACTCCTACTGCGCATTAGATGATACACGTACCTAAGCTAATTTGCAAAGAAGGCAGCTCATTTAAGAATGTATCTTTGCCAAGTTGAAAATTATTATTTTTATATCCCTGTAGATTTTTACTGCATTTAATTGATGTGTGAGAAATACCCAGACCCCAAAAGCTGACACCTCTGCTCCTGCAAATAATTCTCTTTCTCTTTGCTCTGCATAGCAGAGCCAAAGTTTATTGTTTACTGCCAAAAGGTTGGAGAAGTGCCCTTTCTGCAACTTTGGCAGTAAACAGTGCCTTCCTCACCAGCAGCCTGTATCTTTGAGGGAGGAGCAGAGGTGTAGGAGAAGCACAGTTATGGTGGAAACAGCAAGGGTTCAAGCATTTGGCTTCAGTGCTGGCTGAGAGGCAACACCTCTCAAGAAAGAACTAGATTAGTGTTAAAAATTCAGAGGAGACTTCTCATCTTATTAAACAGCAAGCAATATGGAAAATACACCTAATACTGTTCAGTAAGGAAGAGTCAGCAATGAAAGACATCACAAGGACATCCTTCACACACTGGAAACAAAGGAGAAGCTGTGCCAATCTGTGAGCGGGTTGGGGAAATCAAATATGAATGTCTATGGACAGTCAGCTACTGCTAATGGGAGTTAGGGAACAGGGAAGGCTCTAGGGAACAGAGCTGGAAGACAGAGAGGGAAAGGATTGGAAATGTAAATCAAGAATGCAGCAGAGCAGGGGTTGCATCTTTTTGTGTGTATTTAGAATGGAGTTTTCAGGCTTTCAATTATTCCACTGAAACGGAGGGTAGTGAGGGAACAAGGCAGAGGAAATTGAATAATCAAAGCACTTGACTAAACCCCAGGATTTCATCACCATCACCTCCTTCTTCTTTTCTGAACTCATGGTTTTGTGAAAGTTCAGGAGAGGAGAGCTGATTTAAGATTTTTAAGCACTTAAAGAGTTTGTAGTCCTTTAGTCTTGGATTAGCTCAGCTTTGGGTAAGAAATACCTCCAAAATTCTCTCTGGTGATCCCTTTTACACTATCCTTAGTTCTTTCCATCATGGAAACAGTGGGTCTGCTCTTGAGACTCCTTGATCCTTGGAACCGTGGTTTTCTCAGGCTATCTGTGACCCCTGCTCTAGCCTCTTCCCTCACCAAATCCTTCTCCCTTCAGTGCAGCTCTTCTGAGGTATCTACAGCTGGACCATGCATCTTAGCAACAGAGTGCCTGAGCATGAATGCAAGCTTATATTCTAAGCTTATACCACCTACTTTTGGACAAACCTTTCACGGTCCTAGAAATGTTTCTTCACAGCCCCAGTGATGTTTTATCCCACTTCCTTGTAACCCATCCTCTTACCTTCCATACTGACTCCACACTTTGAGCTATAGACTTGGAAACTAACTGCAGGTTTTTATTCCCATGCAACTGACCATCCATACATGAAGATATCGAGAGGGTGAGAGGCCAGAGGTCCATAGCCTCCAGGCAGGAAGCTTATCACCTTGCGTAGGCAAACTTCAGCTCCATTCTGTGTGATCAGACACACAATCCTATCCTGTGACTTGAAGTCTGATGTTTCCAGTTAAAGAAATATGACAGTCCAATTCCAGTTGGGTTAGTCTCCATGACTCCTGTGCCTATTTTGTTGTCATTGGTTCTCCTATGTCAGTTACACTATGCTGTGATGCCAGCCATGCCTTTGAAGCAAGAATGTCCTCTTTGTAGGCTGTTCCAGAAGCCTGTGTTCAATGGGACAGCTCCTGTGAGCAGAGAGACTTCGGTATCAGGCCCTAAAATAGATGCATTAGGGTTGAAAAACAGAGAACAGAATGTAACAGCGAGTTGCATCATTTTGTTTACATCTTGTTTCAGTTTCTTTTTTTTTCTTAATTTTTTAAAGAGCTTTATGTCAGACACCAAAGCTGGACTAGACGGCTATATAGCAAAGCCAAGCAGAAAGCAAATGTTAAGTAAAAAGACAGACAGTGTGGTAAGGTTGTGATATACGGATGATTTCCCGTGTATCAGGATAAGGTGAAAACAATGGAGCTAGCAAAGAATCTACAGAGAATCCTTGATAAGAGGAAAAACGCATATGGTCACTCTTGAAACAGTGTAAGAACAGATCAAATATATTAACTAAGAATAAAATGTCTGAAGAATAGAAGTATTTTTATTAAATATATCATTTTGTATCCCTGGGGTTGACTGGAAAGATTGTCAACTTCATTTTTCTCTAGAATTTTAAAGCAAGGACAATGTCGACTATGCTAACTGATTAATATTGAGCTTCCTTAATAACTAAAAATAGTTGCTATTATTAGTTAGTGTTTTTAATAACTTTTTTGTTCCAGACTTTACATGTTTCTTTGTTTATGGAAAAAGTTCGTGTACTAAATATGTCTCTTGCAAGTCCACCAAGGATTTTATCCAAAGAGAATCCAGGAATAATATTTTAAGAGATGACATTGCTTAAGTGAACTCGGCTATAAATATTTTAATTGCTTACAAAATTAATCAAATCTGTCATATCCTTAACTCCTGCATGAGGAATTTGGTATCTCTGTGCCAGGAAGAACCATGCTGTGGGTTCCAAATTGCCTTCAAAAGTCACAGCCAAGCCAGAAGTTCATGCTAAAAAAATAACACTTACATAGGAAAGAAGTCATTTAAATAGTATTGAAAATTGGCAAAATACTGGTTGTGGAAGGACACCTGTGAATTGCTAAGACATTTAGGAAATGAGTTGACAGTCTGTAAGGTGACTATAGTAATTTCCTTTATTTTGTATAGCTGAATGAGTTGCTTTGTTCTTTAGACTATGCATGTGGAAACGTGAATGGTTTCCCAGTGACACAGATGCTACAAATATAAAGAAATTTATCTGGGCTTTCAGGAAAGTATAAACTAGAACTTTCTAAGAAGGGGTGTGGAGATTAACAGTCTGTAGGTTGCCTGTATGGAACAGAGCTGGATTGTTGCAAACGCTTTCAGAAGGCACCTCATTTAAAAACTAATGTTACTTACTTGTTGACACTGCTTAACTTTGTTACTACTTTTAAGAGGCATAGCAAATGGTGTATCCTGCCTTCAAATGAAGAGGTGAGGCAAGAACTACACATCACTGAACATATTAATGATTCATCCACATTTTGAATAGTGAAATTCTGGTCTCTTTACTTCCAAAGATGTAATAGAAACAGAAAGGGTTCAGAGATGGGAAACAAGGATGCTGAAAAGTATGGAATGGCTTCCAGGCTAGGACTCTTCAGTTTGGAATAAAGACAACTGAGAAGGTACAGGGTATAAATAAAAGTGTAGCACTTCCAGAATGGACATGGATCGATAGTTCACTGTTTACGCTGATACCCAAACCAGGAACCATACTGAGATGCTCTCAGTAACCAGGTTCAGGACAAGCAAAAGGAGGTGATTTTCATACAACAGACTGTGGAACTCCATGTTCTGGGAACACAAGCTGTTTACAAGGTTTTAAGGGGAGCCTACACATGCACTTGAAAGAGCAACTCCTTGGAGTTACTATTTAGACAGATCACATCAGGCTCCCATCATCAGGGAGAGGTGGAGGGTTTTAAAGAAATCCACCGTGGATTTTTTCTATTCTTCCCTTTCCCTAGGTGTCTGCCCACGAACACCAGGATGACAGACATGACATAGACAGAGCCTGAACCAGTGCAGACATACCCATGTTACATCTTTTTACATACTGATGACAGTTTCCTAAGTATGTGAATAGCCTCATAGAAGCGAACCGAATCAATTTCAGTGTTACCTAAGTATTCAAGAGTTTGCAGCCCCAAGATCTTAATTGTTTAACTCAACCGTGAAACACTGCTTATGAAGTACAACCATATGTGCCTCCTTCTAAGTTTGTGTTCTGCCTACTAAGAAATCACTTTTTCTTCTATGCCACAGCATTTTCTAAGTATTTGATTCACTGCTGTGCCCCATAGGAATCAAGCAACTGAAGATCTACAGTACATTCAGCAGGTGTGAAATCTTGTCAAAATTGTATAACAGAGTCATAAAACAGATTAAAAGATCTGCGTTTTTCCCTGGCCTTCTGCGTATCCAACAAAACCAAGTACTTTTGTCATTTAGGCAGGCCAGGGAGTTACAAGCAAAATCTGGATTAAAAATAGTAGCAACAGTAGCTAAAAAAATCATAAGACAATGGAAAATCTGTGTGAATGTTTCTGTACGACTTGCACTGTTCTTACCTAGCTCTGCAATATTTCTTGACTAGTCTTAAAAGCTTTGGTATTTTTGGCTTATTTTGAAGAAGCACAGCTGGTTTATATTGTTCAGAAAAACAGCAAGAAAGCAAGAAAGGAAAGCCAGAATTGATTCCTAACTTACATTGATTAAGTCGTTAGTGCCAAACTACTTGTAATACCTCCTGTGAACTCAACATTTATAGATTACTTGTGATGCCAAGAAGGACATTTCCTGGTTAAAAAAAACCCAGAATCTTTGCAAAAGACATCTTCAGCACGACAATTTGTATTTGTTCCACCAACTGACTGCAGAAGAAAGAAATGTTTGTGAAAACCTCACATACAACCTCACATAAATGTCCTTTCAGAGACAAGGTACCCCTCTTTTGAATTACAATAATGAGGACAATATTGTTTTGGCTTGCTACAGACGTTCCCCTAACTTTTTTGAAGGCTCCAGACCTTCAGTGGAATTTGACAAGAGGTATTTAGGCTTTTGTGCTTGCCTTTAATTGTTGTGCACCAGGGTGTACCCTGATGCTGCAGCCGGAACCACCTGAGCAGAGGGTGCAGAACCTTTTGCTGCCTGTTGCAACTTGCAGGACTGCAACATTATATACAGTGTGTAGAAATATGCACATTTAGAGCAAAGATTTTTTTTCAAAATGTTTTTCTAAGTCCTATGCCTGGCAACTTAAAGAGATGTTGCCCTTCTACATAGTGAATAGGTTATTATACCTCTGAACTAAGGACTAATTCTGCAAATACACACAAATAGAAGTTATTGGGCAAACAATGCTGTTTATAACTGTTGCATCACAGTTTTGGTTAAAACCTTATGTATTTCTGTCAACTCTCTGCACTTCATTTGTCTGCACAGAATTACTTGAACGTTTGGTTCTGCCATGGTTCATTTCAGGATGAGCATTTGGTTGTAACTATCTCTAAGTGTGCAGACATTCAAAGACTATGGACATGCTTAACTGCATTCATATTACATGCCCCATTGACTTCAACTGCAACAGTGGTGATCCCATTGCAAGATCCAGTAAGGTAACGTTCTATGTCTATAGCTATGTAAAAAAAAAAAAAAATTAAAATAAACCATGCCTGGCTTGCAGTGGAAAATCCAATTACAAATACTTTTACAGGCACATAAGAATAGAAACATGAAATATTTAGATTTTAATAGGTCTCTTAAGTAACTCCCAGTGCCATTGTTACAATGTTGTTCTCTTTTTAATTGCACTACTATTTAGGAAAACTCACAATTCTGACCTATGAGGAAAGTTATATGGAATTACAAGGAAAACTTATAATGTAAACAGCCATGTATCATTCATCTAAACTAAGAGACTGGTCCTTTACATGCCAGTAATTTTTGTAGTCTTAGGAACCATTTGTTTTCCTTTCTTCTCATGAAAATAATCAAATTAATAGAAGTTTGCCCCACTTCCCCCCTCACACACACACATACACAGGACCAACAAAACTCAGTAATTTTCCACTGGCACAACAGCCTTTCAGTGTCTGACATCTGCTGTGCTGGCAGGACCCACAAGAGGAGTAACAGCAGCAAGTCAAGAACTGTAACATCATGTTGTGAATATTCATTCCATTTTCACTGTCACAGCTGGTTCTAATCATCTCTGAGGCTGACCTTGCCTCTCCCAACTTCCCTTTGACAGCTTCAGAGTATGGGAGCAGGCAGAAAGGAGATACTGAAACCAAAAGTCTCAATACCAGAAATCCCCAGTCAAAACCAGTACCTGTTCCTGTCTGTCACTCCC
The DNA here is from genome assembly GCF_000699245.1 of Pterocles gutturalis. Classification (NCBI taxonomy): domain Eukaryota; kingdom Metazoa; phylum Chordata; class Aves; order Pterocliformes; family Pteroclidae; genus Pterocles; species Pterocles gutturalis. Next base: position 68,174 of record NW_010107841.1, read on the forward strand.
ATTTACTACTGTTATTGGCAAAGATTTTTAAAGACTTGGTCTGGGAGTGCTTTAGCTAAATACCGCTTTTCTAGATCCACAACTGGTTTATTTTGAATTTACTTATCATAGTGTATAGTGTCTGTTCCCCTCTTGCCAGTTCTTCTGGGTTTATGTGTCTGTGCTTTCAACACTGCAACATGGTAAATGGGAGTGCACAGCTTCATTACAGCAGGCTCCAAATGTGGAAACAGAGCTCAGATATCACAAAAGGCACTCTGTCCAAGAAGCACTCTTGCATTGATTCAAGTTAAAACATTCTAATTTTAGGGTTCTGTTATTTTAAACCTACCAAATCTAATGCTTCTGAAAACTGGTCTCAGCAGGCAGGTCAGTCCCCAGTGCTCAGGGAGGTCCACGGTGAATTTCCTGGCTCTGCCTGCAGGTGAAGGGGACACGTAGATACGCTTGCAGGTCCTGAGATTGTAAACTCTCTGGGCAAGAAATTTGCTTTAGTATACAGAGCTTCTATATAAAGACTAACGAGGTAAAACAAATCAAATGTGGCTGCCAAGTAAGTCCTCTTCATCAGCAATTACCCTCAAGTCCAGCGACAACACCAGGACAAACTTTCACGAGCTTCCACGCGCTGCTGCATGTGGTGACAGAAGTGGAAGACGGTAGTACGTTGACAGTCATCTGTACCACTGACAGAAATCCGTACCACCGCATCCTTGGGACAACAGCATTCCCTGTAAGTGCTGCTGCTTCCTTTCACGATCACTTAGTACTAAACCCACAGCAGGGTGTCACTTATCTTCCGCCTGCACTGCCCTCCTTTACCCTTGCACTTCAGTGGGACGGAAGGATATAACCGCCCTGCAATTGCACTACTGCCAGCGAATCCCGCTGTCTTCTGTCCGAGCACCTGGGCACCTCTCTGTGCTCAAGGCAGCGTTACCAGTGCCCCCCCCCCCGCCACTCCTCTCCACATCTACAAGCCCTTCGGTGAACGTCTACCTCCAGAGCCTCTTGAGAGCGAAGGCGTAAGCTCGCTGCTCCGGCTGAAGGGAAAGGCGGTCTCCTCGGCCCGCGGGG